>NC_051053.1:26062783-26287783 GCF_904848185.1 Acanthopagrus latus | reverse complement strand
GTGGTGACCAAAACACATATTTAAAGCCAAAACATGATGTTTTCCTGACTAGAGCATAAAGAGCTTAAATCTAACCTAAAGAAATGATAAAGTCGCATCATGAAGAGATAGATAGAGTTGAAGAGATCAACATTCATTCTGGTGACCCTCAAACCTGATGCATTATTAAAACTATGAATGTTAAAATATCAATAATAGATATTATAACATTCATAGTTTTAATAATGCATCATTTTTTATGCTCTAGTCAGGAAAACATCATGTTTTGGCATTAAATATGTGTTTTGTTGCTACATTAAAAATGCTGTCATTAAAAAAAATATGGTATAAAGTGATGCAGGCCTGCGTATTTCAACAGAGGAAAATAGGAAAAAAAGGGTTAGTGTGTTTTTTAAACAACCTTTGTGTGTATCTGTGTACAGATTTAGGAGTTTATGAGGTGCGTCTGAATGAACCATTAAGTCGTTGTCCAAGTGCTCCAAGTGTTTGTAACTACATAAACTATGTTGGCAAAAGACATTTGCCCATCAGCGAGCCAGACAGAATTCAGAGACAGATTTGCCAAACTCAAACTCTTCTAGAATAATCCACCTATCTACCTGTACAGCTGACGCTCCTCCACCGTCCTCTCCCTTCAAACCCCCTCACAGCATTTTCCTCTTGTAGAGAAAGCATTAACACCATTATCACCTTTCAATAGCCGTCTTTATAGATCTCTACTTTCTGGGTGACCTGCTGGTTCCGTGATGGGTCTCGAAAAAGTTTGGAGTTGAGGTTAAAACAGCAGGTTAATGCCTGATGAAGTGCAGCCGCGGGAGACGGTGCTCACACTAAAAACAGACTTCAGCACAACGAGGAGGAACGAGGACGTCTGTACTCGATAGCATTAGGGTACTTAAATGTTCTCCAGCTTGTTTTTATGCGCCTTGTTTCATCCACTTCCAGGTTGAGAACTGTAGAGGCATTAGTGGAAAATATAAACGAGGGGTAACGTAGATGGTTTGTCTTCCCGTCTTCATAATGGAGTCCCCACGTGGAGAGGGACAAAGCTCAAATCTATAGGAGGAATAAGTGAACATTAGATCTCTCTACAGGCTCCATACTCTAAAAGATAATAAGTAGCGCTAATGCTTCAGCTAACTTTGCTGGTGACATCACCTCTGCGCTTTAAGCTGAAGGTAGAAATGCCTTTATCTGATTTAAAAGTAAGTTCTGGATGTTTGACACAAAAAACAAAAGCATCGACGTTCAAATCTACAAAGCAATATTTGTTAGTGTCGTCTGGTTGAGGCAGATGATTAATTGATCATCCAACAACAGAAAATAAAAGCTTTTGACATTCAATCAATCATGTATGTCATTTTTTAAAGGTCCCTGTTTATCAAATTGTGAAAATATGCTGCTTTTTGTTGTATGTCGTCGTAAATAAAACATTTTCAGGGTTTTGATCGGTGGTTGGACAAAAAAAAAAAACAAATTTTCACAGGTATGTTTCACTCATTTCAGACAAAAATTGATCTCTGATTAATTGTGAAACCAGCCCATCCTAACACAGGTCGACTGTGCACACACCCTTATTTACATTGTTTGTTTTGGTGGCGACATCTAGTGGCTCTAGTTATCACTGCAGCAGCAAGGGAGGAAGTCAGATGTGGTTTAAGTAGCAGGAATGAGGTGAATGTGTGGGTCAAACAAACACAGGACCGGTCTGAAACACAAAGTCTGACTTATTTAACCAATATCACACTAACCCTTGCAGAATTAAATGTTCATTAAATATATTGAAGTGGAGGCATCTACAGTTTCATCTACTCTGTCAGATCTAGAGAGAACAGTCAGTGTTTAGTATCCATGTGTTAGCCGTGTCACTGAAGTGGAGTTCACCTGAACAGTTTAGTGAGACGGGACCCAGCTGCAGCAGCTAAAAGTCACGTCAACACAACTTGTGACCTCGCAGGGAGGTAACAATCACAACTGTAACACCGATTATCTCACGGGATCATTAAATAAAGTGGCCGGAGGTCGAAGAGGATAAATGCACAGAGAGAAAACTTTGACAGTGCGATTAGCCTACAAACTCCTCTCCTCTCCTCTCTCCTTCCTCCTCTCCTCTCCTCTCCTCTCTCCTTCCTCCTCTCCTCTCCTCTCCTCTCCTCTCTCCTTCCTCCTCTCCTCTCCTCTCCTCTCTCCTTCCTCCTCTCCTCTCCTCTCCTCTCTCCTTTCCTCTCCTCTCCTCTCCTCTCTCCTTCCTCCTCTCCTCTCCTCTCTCCTTCATCCTCTCCTCTCCTCTCCTCTCACCTTCCTCCTCTCCTCTCCCCTTCTTCTCCTGCTCTTGTTGTCCTTCACAATCTTCCCTGTCGGGCTGCTCCGTCTTGCCCATTACTTCCATCACTCTCACTCTATCTCTTCCTCCTAATGGCCGTCCCTCTCTGTCGCTCTGTTTGTCTCTCCCAGTCTCATTTTCTCCACCTCTTCTTGTCTGTCAGGAACACAAACTCTCAGTCTGTCAGAGCGACATTATTAAAGCATCGCCGGACAAAAACCAAATGTATTAAACCTTTTACGACTTCTAGATTTACAGCCATCATTTCAGCGTCACGTAGATCAAACCTGAACAGCCTCGACTAAATATTCACCAAATTTAACTGAGTTTTAAACATCACCTACTGGGATGGGGGAAGCTGAGAGTCAAACAAATCTTTATCAGCGTCTTAACAACTGGAGAAAAATAAAAGCAGCATCTCGGATATCAAGCACATCTCCCGGAACGATGCTCGTCCTATCTTTGTTCATATCAACAAAAGCTGCAGGCATGATCTCAGAACACAGCAGGGTCTTTGTTACGCTGATTATCAGGATGTTACACTATTAATACTTCTCTGTTGGGAGCAAATAACTGAGTGAAGAGGAACGGGTACGGTAGGCAGACGGGGGTTTGATTTACTGAATCTGAAAGTATCGAATCTATATCCAAATTGAATCTGCTTGGATTTAATAAAAGCACCTGTAACTACAGATCGTATTGAGATATAATCGGTTCTTATTGGCTGTGAAGACAGAAAAGTTTTAAGTGCATATGGCATAAATAAAAAATCAAGTTTTCTCACTTTTATCATCATCATCATCATCATGTATAAGAACAACATGTTATGGCCAAAAGCGTTTTTGATAAATTAATGCAGACGGACAAGCGCGTGCAGAGGATTTGATTTCCTGCAGCAAAAAAAAAAAAAAAAAAAAGAACAAGCAGCAAACTGTGTGAATGTTTTACTCATCTCGGCCAAAATCTTGGAAATAATGATTTTTTTGGCACCCGGTCGCACATTATTGGCAGGCTTGATTCTACACTTGACCCTGAAAAAACAAGTATGACAGTGAAAGTGAAGAAATTGATTCCCAGGGAAACACACACAAAAAAAGAAAAACACCGGAAGGTTACTTTAAGTCAGGAATTATCACTTTTTCCCCCCTCTGTCTCGCTCCCTCCCACTCTTCCTCATCCTCCCTGGTGGCATTTTAAGTGGCTTTAAACTCACACAAAGGGCTCAATGCTGGATCGAGGGGCTTTGAACGTGCCGTGACCCCGACTGGCCTCCCTGACGAACACATCTAAGACCGGCACACACGGGAAAACACACATACACGACCGCCGAGTCTCCCTCTGACCCCTGAGGTGTGGAGAGTGCCCCCCTGTCGTGCCCTCCTTAGCCGATTAGACCAGCCATGCATGTCCACCCCCGCGGGGCAGAAAATTGTCGTGTCCAGTCCTCTCTATCCAAAACCTCTTTTTCCCCCTATTTCCTCCTCTGTCTGTATCTGTCGCTGGCCTCCCCGGGAGCCCGCTGGATTGAGAGGAAATGGTCCTGATCAGGGAGCGAGTCAGAGTGTGTGTGATGTATACGTCTGTTCATGTGTGTGTTCATGTGTAAGTGTGTTTCAGTTTAGCTTCAGCGGCCCCGTTATGGAATTTAAAGACTTTTTGCAGTGTGCATTTAGAGATAAATCCAGGACAGAGTTTATGATGTCTTTGCAGCATCGCCACGTTCACAGACGCAGGATGAAGCTGCAGCTCTTCAGATCAGACGTCATTTTGAGTTAACGCAAGTAAACCCAGACTCGACCCAGAAAACAAATTAGGTCCTGATACATTACACGCAACTGGATTGCAGATAGTGCCTCAGTATATCACACAGGTCTGTGTGTCTTTAAGTGAACACATGAGTGGAAACATGGAAGAACTGAAATGTTCATCACATCAGATTTGACTATTTGGACCAACGAGCACCTCTGGATCTTGTGATGGTGCCTGAAAGGTGGATTAAAGTTGTTAAATGGCATTTAAGAAGCAATTAGGCTGCTTTCACATCAAAAGCAGCCTCTGCTGCTCGGTTCAGAGAGCACAGCTCATTTATCAAAGATCATTTATCTGTTGTGCATAAACCGAGGGAAAAACAATGAACGCTTGTTTTAGAAATGGAGATGTCGAACGTTAATTAATGTGAATAATATAAAGTCTTTTCTTTTAAAAGCAGAACACAAATCTAAATCTGGGAGCTCTGATGAAAACAGGAAACAAATCAGAGATGTTTCCCTCATGTTTACGTTCCCGATCAGCTGTTCACACACTTGGGTTCACTCTGGCAGATCGGAGTAAAATCGGAGCGCTCACACTGGGACTCTGAGAAAACTCTGGTTAGCTGATTAATTTGTAAATCATTCTGCATAAAAAGAGACTTAACAGAGAGAATATTTATCTCTCACCAGACGTTACAGCTGATCCAGGGACTCATATTAGTAAATATACAATTGGTCTGTTTACTGCTGTATTAAAAAAAAACATTGTGATGTAAACAAACATTTAACAGCAGCAGAAAACAACCATGACTTTGTGTCTTCGTTGGGTTATTCTGTATATGAACAGATCTGTCAGACGGGAGAGTGTGAGCAGGTCCAGTGTGTTTGCTTTTCAGCAGAAAGAACTTAAGGTCAACAGAAAATAATTTACACAGAATGACATTTATGTTTCATTAAGTGGTATTTACGATATACAGTGAGAGTAAGTTAAGAGAACTCACTGCTGACTTCTGGTTTCACACTAGACACAAACATCGGCCTCCTGTCTGTCCCGATGATCCAACCCAGACTTATATCAACTTCTTATCTCTTCATACTACCTCTCCTCACTTCCTCCTTTGCAGATGTAATAATTACTACAGCCACTAGAGGTCACCGCGCACTAACAAACGTAAATATAGGTCGTAATAAGTTGATTTCACAGTCGTTATTCTGAAGAGGACAGGCTGAACTGCGACACTGCAAAATAAGATGTAATACAGCGTAATCTGTGACACAGATCATCCTTTAGATCAACCAGTATTCCCAGTAAAGTCTGCGAATGTGTCATCCCACCAGTTAGGAGTTGCTGCATAATGCTGCCGACCTCTGACCTTTCCAGCGAAGTGAAACTACAGAGGGAGCATGTGCAGCCACGCCGTTCCTTCCCCGTGGCATTTGAGAGAGAGCTGTTTTTCTTTGGATGAATAAAACAAGTGAAGAAGTGCAGTTTGCCATTTTGGATCTGGATTCAGCTCATAGCCCGAGGAGAGCGAGGCGGAGGGAGCAGGCGGACATGTTTGAGGTATTTCTAAGAAAAAAGAAAATCCCTTCCAGCTTTGAGAGTGAGAGGAGATTTTCCAGCACAAAGTGGTATCGTTATCCCTATAATCAGACAGATCCAGCAGGAGATATGGTGTGCCTCGTCCCCTTTCTTCTTCCTCTCTCTTCTTTTCTGCCCTTAAAAATCTGTTCTTCATGTCTCATGAACAGTTTGCTGTCGCCTACAACTGGTAAACAAGTAAACAGAAAGGCCCTGCAGAGACGACTCTGTTGTCTCTGTGACAACCTCCTGCAGGCTGTCCTCCAGCATCATCCTGACGACTCCATACTTTACTTTTATATTTCAAATGTATGAACACAGGAGAGGGGATGAAACACAGAGAGGAAAATGGGAGAGTAGAGGAGATGAGGAGAGGAAACAAGGAGAGAGTAGGAGAGGGGAGGAAACAAGTGGATTAAACTGCAGGAGAGGACAAGAAGAGGACAAGAGGAAACAAGGACAGCAGAGAAATAAGAAGAGAATAAGAGCTGAGAACATGAGAAAATTCAGCAAAGGAGAAGAAGGGGAAGAGAGGAAACAAGGAGAGGAAAGAGGAGAGTGGAAGAATCAAGGAAAGGAGATGAAAGAAATGAGGAGAGGAAACAAGGAGAGGCTAGGAATGAGGGGAAGAAACAAGTAGATGAGACAGAGGAAAAGAAACAAAGAGAGGAGAGGAACTAGAGGAGGACAAGAAACAAGGAGAGGACAGAGGGAATAAGGAGAGGACAGAAATGAGGAAAGGACCCTAGGAAGGGGTCAGGGAGGGGAATGAGGGAGGGAGGAGGGAGGGAGAACAGGTGATAAAACCAAGAGAGGAGAGGGCTGGACAGGAAATGAGAAGAGAAAATAAGAAAACGGGTACAAAAGAAGGGTCATGATGAGAGGAGAGGAAATGAAGAAAGGAACCAAGAGGAGGAGAGGAAATGATGAGATGAAATGAAGAGAGCAGGATAGGACAGAAAAGAGGAAAGAGGTGGAGAAGACAGCAAAGGAATGGGAAGGAGACAAGGACATGAAAGAAAATAAGGGGATAGGATGAAATACGCAGACAGGAAACGAAAGGAGAGGAAGAGGAAAGATCAAACAGGAGAGAAGAAGAAGAGGAGGAGGAGGAGGAGGAGGAGGAGGAGGAGGAGGAGGAGGGGAAATGAGTAGATGAAAATCTGCGAGAACAGAAAATCTGAGGAGAGTAAAGGAGGGGACAGGGTGTCAGGAGAGGAAGAACAAGGAGGATGAAAAGGAAGATAAAGAAAGTAGGGGAGAAAAAGCTTAAAAGTGCAGCGGCAGGGGTTGAAAAGATGAAAAATGTGTTGAGCGACGCCGCAGAGACGAAGAGGAGGAGGAGGAGGATGAAGAGGAGGAGGGAGAACAAGGGGGAGGAGAACAAACCAAGAGGGGTGGAGGGCAGGAGAAGGAGAGATGATGAGACGGAGGCGAGGGGGAGAGAAGATGACAGGGCTGAAATCAGGAGGAGAAATGAGGAACGATATCCTTTTAACCACACACACACACACACACACACACACACACACACACAAACACACACACACACTCTCTCTCTCTTTGGCTTTAAGCTGCACCGCTGGGAGTCGGTGGCTTGGAGTTGCTCTCTGTGTTGTGGGAACAGAGTCGGCTGCTTGTCAAGCGAATCGCTAAGTGGTGTTTGAAGGCTCCCAGAGATCGAGTGTCATGTTGAATCAGCCTATCGCCTCCGAGAGCGGGACGCAGCCATTACGGCAAATTATTTACAATTTTCATCTATTAGAGTGTTAATCCGCCTTATAGATTGCGCTGCTTTACACGTTCACATTCACCGCCTGCCTGTCCACCATCCTCCAGCTGCTGCGATTCTTCTTTTACAGCCCTCTTCATCTACCTCTTATAACCTTTGTTATTTTCTTGTCTGGATTTCTCGCTTTTATTGCGTCTCTCCCTCTGTCATATTTTTTTATACTCCCTATAAAAAAGGTGCAAAGTTACTGTTTACAAAATATCGTTTCCTGCGGCTGAGCAGATAAACGGCCCAGTCGCCAGGATAAAATGTTAGTTTATGTTTCGCTGAAAAACACAGATACGTTCAAATGTCAACATGTACGTACTCACAAAGCACGTCATACGTATTCATGTTGACTGTTTTATTCCCTCACTTACATGTTGGGAGGTGCTGGAGTTAAACATAGGAAGGATGCCGAGCCAGTGACTGTAGTTCCAGTCTGGGTTTCAACATTTTGAATAAGAAAGAAAAAGAAACTGGAACAAAAACGTAAACTTGCAACGTGTCTTTGGTTTGCAGGATCTTACACGACAAAAATTTAGTCTTGTGATTGGGTTGGTTGGACCATATTATTATTATAATTAAGGCCAAGAATCACCTACAACTTTCAACAACAAGTCAAATCAGGTAACTGCTCACCACCTATTGGCACAAAGGACAGTGTACCATCTCGTCTTGTGTTTTTTGATTCTGCCAGTACATCTACTGTATATCTGGGTTGACTTTCTAGGCATTCACTGAAATAATTCCTTGAGAAGTTTTGATGAAGATTAAAATGCTGACACTCTTCCTGCACTGACAACACAGTGGTTTCTCCCAGTAAACGTTTCACTTGAACTCACCGTTCATGTACTTTAAAGCATCGTGTGGCTGCCAGAACTCAAGAGACAGACAATGAGTTGGACTTTTACTCCTGGATACTTTCATGCCCAAAGTAACTCCGCCTCTCTCTCCACTAGAAACTCTCCCATATTCTCTTTGTCGTCCTGTTTTCTTCCTTCTCTCTCTCTCTCTCTCTCCTTCACTTTTCTCTACTAGTTTATGTTTTGTCGCCGTCGTTTCCTCTTCTCTTTTCTCTCCCATTTCTCGGTGGGTGGGACATCGGGTCACATCCTCGTCTCCACACACACACCAGCATATTAAACACACTGTATGAATGAGACTGTGTTTGTGTGTGTGTGTGTGTGTGTGTGTGTGGGTGAACGAGAAGGATGCGAATGTGCGTGCGAGTCTGCAGTTGTGTTGAATTTCCATTTTAATCAGCACGTCGGTGAGCGAACAATCCTATTACCGCAAGGGAGGACAGAAGGGCCACTTCACAACCTCTCCCTTCTCTCTGTCTCCCTCGTTCTCTCCCTCCATCCCTCTCTCACTCTGAGACGACAAATTAATCATCCCTCTAATGCCTCATGAAAGCCAAACTTTTTTTTTCCCCCCTGCGTCTTCTTAATTCGGGAGGTGGAGTATATCTTTCATTCACCTCCTCCTCCAGACACACACACACACACACAGCCACAAAGACACACACCTTCTCCGTCCTCACCGCTTCTTCTTTCACTATTAGTGTTGGAAAGATTAATGTGTTTTCTGGCTGCCAAGGATGTGTACTTGCATCCACAAGGGAGGGTATACACATAAAAATATATACCTGGCTGCTCCTGCACACTGTACGAATGCATACACATGCCTGGACGCATGTCCACATGGCCGAACGTAACAACGCTCGAAAGGCCGTCATCGTTCCTGAAAGTGTTTTTTTTTTTTTTTTATCTCCTCCAAATTCAGTATTGATGGATCGTAGAGGAGGAAGAGTGGAGATATCGATCAGGGAGAAGAGAGGAGAACAGAAACACACTCATCATTAAGAGGGCAGAGAAGAAAAAAAGGCTGTATACCGAGGAAATGGCCTAATGAGAAAGAATACGGCAGCCGGGCTGAACGCTACAGCAGCGGTTCCACACTTCTGGTTCCGTCAGTGATTCTGAATGGTGACAGGCAGCTGCAGAACAACTGAAGGAAACAGCCGTTATGGACGGATTAGGATCGTTCAAACTTGCATATGGATGAACCGTCAGTACGCTTTGAACAAAGTGCTCATCAGATGGTCTAATAGCAACTTAAAAGCCTTTTTTTTTTAAACACCAGAGTCACGGGTCATCAAATCATCTGTGTAAGATGTGTGAGAGAAGGCGAGAGTTTGAACTTCTCTTTTCAAGCTCTCTTTTGTCATTCTCCAGCTGAACCATTGTTATCCCCATTTCATCACATCAAGACTGAAAAAGACAAGAGAAAGACACAGAGTTCTTGGAGAGAGATCAAGGAGTCTTTGGGACGCAGCCAGTAGGAGGCTTTTCTGTCAGCAGCCAGACACTAGACGCATGCGTCTGCATTGGTTGTGTTGCTACATACGAGTTAGAAGAAGGAAAACAATCTAGAAAGTCCAGTTTGAGTAATATATCCATGTGACTGACACCATTATGATTGGCCAACACGGAGCTGTCAATGACCTCGGCATCTGAAACATCATTTTCAAGAGTTTCTAACTTCTTTATTGCGACATTCCTGTATTTAAGAGTGAAACAGAATGATATAACATCAGCAGGAATGTGAGTTTAACGTTGAAAAGAAAAAAGATTGGACTATTCAATACGACCAACTACAGCAACTTGGTCAAACTCTGAGGCTCTACTCACTCCTCCCGTCAACAGCTTCGTACGTGAAGGGCTCCACAGTCAAGTCAGACATTTTTCATTTCATTCCAACATACTTAGCTTACGTTCACTCGAACAGTGCACTGCTATTGCGGTACAACTCAAGCTTTCTGGGCCTTGAACCTTTCTGTAAGTCCACTTTGGACGTGATTATGGAAAAGCTTTGCTAAAACCCACAAAGAGCTTAATGTTGTTAGTCTAATTAAGATCTAAGTCTCTACAAATACTGTTGAACTGTAGTGCTGGAATACAGATGAACGATGATTGTCGTGGTTGGATTCAAGCTCTATATACACCACAAGCTTTACAAATTGTATCTTTATAGACTTTCCAAAAAGTACTTATTCAAGATGCCCAAGAGAGTAATTAGAGATTACATTGAATGTTTTCAGCACAAACTAACTATTAACTTTAATGGCTGTGGTTTCCAGTCAAGAACCTTTGCAGAGAGTCGGTGGTTCTCTTCAAAGAGGAATAACTTTCCTTTAATTACTGTCGGTTCTTTCAAAGCCATCTTTGGAGTCGTGAAGTTTCATTAGACGTCAGCATTTCTCTGTTCATTAGGGAGCTGTAAGCCAGTGTGTCTGGTGACGGACCAGCTCACTGAGATGGTCTTCAGTGTACTGTTGACTTGGTCCTCTGAGGTGTTTTGAGGAAACCTGACCTAAAAATAATTGTTTAAATTCTGCTCGGAGCCACGGCCGAGCAAAAAACCCGCCAGCTCACCAGCTGCACAGGAGGAAGATGTTTGAGTCTCGTGGGCGAGAGGTCGAAACCTTTTCGTCAGAAGCTGCCAGCACGAGCACAAAGGAAAACACAGAGCATTTTACAGTATTACTGTCTCTGTCTGAGTCGACTCTGCTTCTCTTTTTTTCTTACCATCTCAGACTGCCTCTGCTCCTGTGGCTGTCAAATTTTTATTCCACGTAATTATCATATTAAAACGAGACAATTAAGTTATAATGAGGCTCGAGTTTCTACAAGAAACAATGGTTTTGCTTGCAGATGTTTCATATCACTCTTTAAACGATACGATTATTTACATCAGTGTCACACCTGTAAAGTGTTTGACTGGTTGCACTTATAGTTTAATGTTTGTTAAGTTGCACACATGTGGATAAAACACACTTCAGGCTTTAACCTGCTCAATCAGTGAATCTCACACCTGCCCCCCCCACAGTAAAGACACAGTTCACCTGTTCCCTCCACGTCTGCTGCGCTTCACTCAACTAACATGCACACAGATACTGACACTGTTCACCATTTTATCTCTGCAGCTCACATATGCCTGTCTCTGTGTATTGTGTTGAGATGCTGTTAGGGAAACACACACACACACACGGGCACAATGTATTCACTGGCTGAGTGTTCAGTACATAATGGGTGCGCCTGCTTGGTCAGCTGAACCTGAAACTGGCACTAAACTATATGATGGACGGAGTCTGACAGAGCGAGAGAGGAAGGAGAGAAAACAGGGAGATGGATGGAACAAAGAGGGAGAGCAAAGACGGATGATGGGGAGAAAAATTAAGGGGGATGAAAAACTCCAGTGAGGGATGGAAAGGGTTAAGAAGGGGGGATGTATGAGCTGATTATAGATAGTGGAAAGGTGAAGAGGATGAAGGAGAAAATGAAACAGCAGATATGGAGGAAGAAAGGAAGAGAGGGAAGGATGAAGTGTTTTGAGTTTTACAGAGCAGCTGCACTCGAAGGTAAGGTGGAAAAAATCTATCATGAAGAGGAGGAGCAACCCAGCCAGGTATGTTTGTGCAAAACTTCATGTTCATTAGGTTCAATTTTCTTTCTTATTTCTTATTTCTCTCTTGTCACGACACTGTGCTCATTGTCTGCTCAGGTTTAGGCACAAAAAAACACTTTGTTAGTGTAAGAAAACCTTCATGATTTGGTTTAAAACAGCCATGAACATGAAAGAATGTGTCTGCAGGTCTCCTTACAAAACACCCGCTGATCTTATACATCTGCACACTAAGCCAGTGAATTGTTGAACCATAAATCAGCCTATTATTATTTTACCCACGGAGAAGTGAAGGGAGAAGGAGGAGCAGTGAGTCTGGACTGACAGCAGTAAAAGAAATCTGTGAGAGGGCCGTAAAGAGTCCCAGACATCTGAACTATTGTGATACCAAGACTCCCGTGGACAGTGTCAGTTCAGGAGAATACAGGCTGAAAATAAAACAGGGTTTTATGACGTTTGGTCACAAGAGCAAACCGAACATCAGTCTGCTCTCTCTGAAATATGTGGAGGGTTTCAATGGTGAAAAGGGCGAGATGTTCTTTACAGCTCTGAACAAAAAAAACGCGTCACTGACACGTTGATAAAAAAGTTGTTAAAAGAAAACTCAACTACAGACGAACGAACAAAGATAACTCAGATTTAAGAGAGAGAGATCCAGTCATAAAATGTTAACTCCCATATTTTATTTTCTCGGTGTGTGAGTGACTCCTCAGTGAGATATTGTTCTCCACCTGCTGTGTCGAGGTAAATCCTCCACTGCAGGGGAGGAGGAAGTAAAGTACAGTCTGATCTCTGGTTAGCAGTGACGGAGGATGAAAAAGCGTCTTTTACATCTGACTGCAAATAAATATCTGACCAGAGGAGAGCGACTGTACTTTAACCTGCTCCTGATGTAGAGGAGTGACACCACCTCTGCAAACAGGATCAATTATATTTACTAAGTGTTGACGAGGTTAGAAAACTGATCTTGAGACAGAGACAGAACTGCATCGGCTTGTTTACACATTTCACAGACGCTTTAAAATTACATATTCAAACCTGAGATGTTTGTATGTCTCTCACACATCTCTGGGATCTTTGGAAGCTCTACTAGAATTTCAGAGAACAATGTCTTGCTGCGTGGCGTCAGTCTGTATTGATCGACCCACTGCGGAGCTGCCGCTTGACAAGAGACTTCAAAAAAACATTGGAGCCGAGCCTGCAGGCCAGCTCGAGCAGACGCTGCTAATTGCACTGCTACGTTCACAAATCAAATATTTTTACTCTGCATCATACGCACACGCATACACGCACCTTTTTCTAATTTTGCGATCTTTTTCCAAGCATTGAGCCAGAAGTTACACCCGGTGCCACTAGCTCAGTATGATGATGGGCTTCACCACGACAAGTCAGGAAGAAGTGACATCAAATTTGCAGAGAAATCCGCTCAGTGCCTGCAGGATTTTACAAATCCACTGATATACGGCGCCCGTGTGCTGATAATGACTCGCAAAAGGAAGAAATACAACATGTTCCTGGATCAATATTTCATTTACCTTGTTAAAATGGGGACTGATGTCATGGAAACACTTTATAATACCCACTGTTAATAAATGGTGATTCAACATTTCATTGTTAACAGAGAAATAACTAACAACTCACATTTAACTAACTGTAAATGTTATTAAAGGCGTTAGCAATGTAATTTTAAAGATCTAAATCTGCGGAACTAGACGGTTACTAGATAAGCTGAGCTGCAGATGAAGGTCAAAAGAATTATTGTAATTCCTTTAAAAGTACAAATTCTTCTTTCCACTTTTCATTATCGACTTTAAGCAACTGTGATTTCAGTCTGAATCAGGAGAGCAGGCTCCTCATCAGGAGCTGGTTATTGAGGTGTTTCATCCCAGCCGGGTCAACGAGTTCAGCCATAATTTTCCAGGTGCTTTAATTTTTTTATTTTTTTTTTACCCCTAATGAGGTGCTTCTCCCGGGACGAGCTCCTGCCATCTCTGTCCTCGCCCTGAATTACTGATGTGAAGAGCAAAATGATAAAATTGCTGAGTAAAAAGAAAAAAATAACACAAGGAAAAACAGAAAAAACAGACTAGTTCAGCTTTTTTTTTTTTCTTTGTCAGAACAAGAAAGGAAAAAAAAAGTGTTTGTGACGAAAACTTCAGAGAGGCAGCAAAGAAAAGAGCAGAGATAGAGAGAGAGGGATATAACGAGACGGAGATGGTTGAAGAGCGTCGGTCCGTTTGTTCAGCTGCAGGTGTTTCTCCTGCAGCCACTGAAATAATGTGTGACCTGCACACCTTTTCTAATTTGCCCCGATGATGAAAGGAAGACGGGGGGAAAAAAAGGCCTTTTTGTTAAAGCGCAAACAGAACATGAAGAGGAATGGGTTTGTTTTAGCCTCGTTAGTGTTGACAGGGGTGTGAGTTATTGAGTTAATAACACGGCGGTGTGTTTGTGTGTGTGTGTGTGTGTGTGGGTGTCCGCCGCCGCCGCCATGCCTTTCAGACGTGACACACACAGCCACAGGTGAGTGCGGCGCCAGAGCAAACCAAAGCAGCGCACATGCAATCATCCACCATGAATACAAATAAGTGTTTGTCCGTTTCCACGTGTGTTTGTACCTTTGCTCATTTTTCTCCTCCGCCTGATGGAGGCTTTTGTGTCGTCTGATAAGCCCTGAAGTGGAGTGTGTGTGTGTGTGTGTGTGTGTGTGTGTGTCTGTGTGTGTGTGTGCTCTGCTAAATCAGTATTTAGCGGTGTATATTTCTACCAAACATACATTACTCCCAGGTGTCATAAATATTCTTTATCTGCTCCTTTCCCTTTCATTCCTCCTTCCTTCCTCCATCCATCCATCCCTCTCCACCCACCAGCCTTCCTTCCCGAAGGCACATTAAATCCCCGCAATTGAAGAATAAATACGGCACATTAAAACACAAGATATGAAATTGATTCATTCTTTGCTTTAAATAGCATTATGAAAACAGGAGACTGTCGTTAATCAGCAGGCAAGGTGGGAGCTGCTCTCCACGGGCGGAGGCATGCAGATGCTAGCTGCAGCGGGCTCATCAGCTTTACGACGTAACGGCAGTACTTTATGGAGGCAGTGGAAACATCGATTTATGCTGATGACTCTGCCTCTGTTCTGTAATGTCGCCATGACACGCTGTAAGGCTCTGATCAAGTTTGGGGAATGGAGGAGGTGGCTGCCGGATACATTTTGATGTCGTGGCTTTTTACAGTCATCTAACTCGACTGGAGGATTGTGGTCACGCAGGAGGCGGTGCAGCATCATCAGCATCTTACCCACAATCATGAGGATCTACAGTGTTTGTGTTTCTATTTTACCAAACCAAGCGAGTGATGAACAAGGCCGTTAAAATGGAGTTGAATATGTAGACAAAGGTTTCATTTCATGATGATGAAACAAACTAACTTGGTACAAAAAGATTAGAAACGTGAAATTTCTCTACAGAAAAGAAAAAGATTCATGTAAATTAAGAAAGAACATAAATCCATCAAACGTTTCACTACGGGACAAACATTAACTCCCAAAAAGTCAGTTTTTAGGGTAATTTTGGTGACCACATCCACAATTTGCAGTCATCTTTGTGACAACAAAAGCAGATGTTGTTGCTGCTGGGCAACGACACGCAGCAGCAGTCTTTGTGGCAACGAACTGGGTATCTTTAAGACACTGGGAAACTGTTGTCATGTTTATAGAATCAAAATAAGCCAAAAATGATCTTGTTCTAACACTGACGAGTAATTTTGTGCCTTAACTTAACCAGATGTTTAACTGCAGCATTGTCATAACAACATAACTGAAAATGTAAGTAAAGAAACACGGACATTTTTTAGTTTTTAATCCACTCAGTCATCCTAAAATAAATCCTGCTATTGTTTGAGTCACATCAACTGTACCATTAAGCTTCAAATGCAACAGAAACAGACTAAATCAAACTTAACCTCGAGGTGAAAGAAAGCCGAGAGCTGCATATCAGAACGGCTCCCTCAGAGAAGGGCAGGTAAATGAAAAGAAAAAATAAAATCATGCACGCAGACAAATTCATTGCAAACACCAATTCTTTGTCTCAGCTTTCAGGCAGAAGAGACCTTGGTCACAGCAGATTTTAAAACATCTGCCTCCAAGCTAGCATTGAAAATTGTTTATCTCATTTGCTTCAAGATTCAACACTCGCATCTCTTTCCAGTGACTGTTTCCAGCTGCGCTGAATCATCTACAGGCTGCATGATAAACAGAGAGTAGGTGTAATGAAAACTGTCAGTAATGAGGTCTGTGGATTGCTGCTCACTATCAAGGACACTGTTTCAGGAGCGATACTTCTTTACACTGCAGTTTTTTTTCTTTTTCTTTGCTGTGTTTCTTTCACTGTATTTAAACAGGATGAAGGAAACTGAGAAGACAGACGATGTCACAAGAGTTTGGATGAAACTGAGCAGGCCAACACATTTCCTTCCTGCTGGGACGAGTGTGGTTTGTGTCATGAACCGACAGAATGCCAAATGTTTTATATTTCCTTTTATTTGAAGAGAATAATCACAAGTCTCTAGGGGACAAAAAAAAAAAAATCTTTCCAGCTGTGACACCTAATCTGCATCATTATAAAACATTAACCAAGCCCGACACCCCACCACGCAAAAACTTCTTCAGACAGAAATGAAAGAGCCTCTTGTTCCAAAACTACGTATGATTGCGACTCTTCAGAGGACGGGGAAGATGTCTTTGAAGGGAAAACCACCTGGAGAGCATTTTCAGCTTGTTCTTTACAGTTTTTCTGTCCTGGGGAATCTAGGCACACCACCCATCCACATGAAGTCATACATATTGTGATGAAGTCCTAAAAGTGTTTGTTCTTACAGAGGCAGAGATTGAAAGGACTTTTTGGTTTGAACACGGATTCTGTGGACTGGAAGGAAACTCCAGAAAGACACTCAGAGGGCGACGCCATTTCTACAGCGCAAGAAGAAATAGTGTTTATCCACATGGCAGCAACATGTGGATGGAGACGACACGAGTGATCAGAGTGTGTGCATACATACGTGTCAACTCCATCTTCTATAAATGACGCTTATATAATCCTAATTTGTTTTTCATAATTAGGCTCTGATGGGAAACGGGCGTGTTTCTGTGTGAAGAAAGTGTCGTGTTGGATGTTGGACAGGACTTCGATCCTGGAGACCTGGGTTTGAATTTTTTTTCACATAACACAACCACGTAAAGTTTATTATCGCTGTGGTTGCTACAAAAAGATATTTAACTGCAAGACGAGGAAAATGTTTTACTTCTATTCACGATACATTCAGTCTTATGCACAGACTTCCTTCATCACTCATGTCTCACACATGTCTAACTGGAAATAACAATTTCCAGACACGGAGGCGGTGAGAGATGATCAGCGTGCAGTCGAGGGTAAGTTTTCTGCAGCTGGGGGAGCCAGGGATTCAAACCAGCAACCTTCCAACAACTAGACAGACTGCTCTTCCTCCTGAGCTGCAGCTGCCCAGAGTGACTCACTCCTTTTTCTCTTCTCTCTGCTCTCGACACGTTTTGTAATTTGCAGATTTCATGCATGGTGGCACCAAAAAAGAGCAAATTTTGCATCGTTCAGATAATTTCTGCTGCGGAAAATAATAAAAATAGTCAGTCGATGTTAGTTAACCACGTTAGCTGGCCTCCCACTCAGACCTACACACGAGACTGAGTTAGCCAGATTCTCTCTGCTCTTACCTCCCACTCCTCCTCGTTCATCCAGTCGCTACACTTCAGCCTTTTCTCATTGTTCCTCTTCCAAGTCACACTATTTTTTCCCCCCTCTTACACTCTGTCTGTCTCACAGGCACCAAAGCACTGAAGACTTCACAGAGCCGGCTCAGCTGTCCTCCTGCAGAGCGCTCTACAATGATCCAGCTCCGGCTTTACAATGTAAATGGCACAAGTGGTTGAAGTGACGTGTGTAGATTACAAGCGAAAGCCGCTGAAAACCAAAGACTGAAAGAAAACCGATGAGCCAAACAATGTATGTCCAGTGAGAGAGGAAGAGTCCGCTGTTTGATTTCCTGGTTATTCTATGTTTGTGTAGATTGATGATTTTGAGAACTGTCAGCACAACTCAGTCGTTTTCAAGCATTAATCCACCATCACATCACACCGCACGCCTCGCCATTCAATTATCTCCTCATATATGATATATCCTGTCTAATTCACACACCTTGTGGAATCAAATCCGTGTGTGAATGTGGAAACAACAGGTGTTGTGTTCCTGGCTCGCTGTCTAAACGTGGCATGAAATGGGGCGATGATGACTCTATTTGTTTAACCGTACTCTGCTGCTCTGTGTGAGCGGCGTGGAAATGTTCCCTCTCCTTCATTCATTACACAATTTTGTTAAGCTGCATGCTCGACTATGAACCAGATGTTGTGTAATTAACCTCAGTGTGAAGATAGCGTTCTGCCCTATTGTCTCTCACCTTCAGGAGTGAAACGGAGACGGAGGCTGAGGCGGAGATAAGGGGAAGGTACTCCTGAGGTTTCACCAAACCCAACTAAACTGAGCCGAGCCCAACCTGGTCAGAACGCAGCTGAAACCAATTAAGCGTCGTGTGCAGATAGCCTCCAGTACCATTGTCTCTGTAACCTTCAGCTCCAAGCGTGCAAGGAGATGAAACCTCAAACAGAAGAGATACGAGGAGGTGGAATTCTAAAACATGTTTGAGAAAAAAAAAAATATCTCAAAACTGGCAAATGTCACCGAATTAAAAGACTATTCAAGGCTTCAAAGGAAATCTACACACAGGAGAAACAGTAATTAGTTATGTGAATGGAATGACTAAGAAGATTAAGGTATAGTTTGCTCATTAAACACTGTAAAAAGATTATTTTTTGAGAGAGCGTTTCAACAATGTTAAGCTTGTAAAAGGTATTTCAAGACAAAACACAATCTTTTATGAGTAGCAGATGGTTTTGGTATCTAAACCTAACTGGACCAGAGGCACAGTGTTGTGACAGTTGTTTAAAACTAAATATAAGGATATGCAACAAGAATAAAAGTAAAATTTTATTGCATTGTGTTATTAGTTTCTGTTTTATATGACAAAAGATATTTAAGTTTACCGTCCATCTAATTCTTTTATCTAGATTGTTTCTTCATTCTGAAATACAAAAAACTGTCAATCAGTGTCTGGATCTACTGGAATTCATCGTCTGGTCGGGAGGCTCACTGATGCTCCTCTTGATCCACAAATGATCCAACAAAGCGAAACATGCGCACGTGTTTGCATGTCGTCTGATAAATGAGGGCGATTGTTCTCGACCTCTCGTGCGCCACAAATCTCCTGCAACATCTGTCACCGAGCTCCGCTGTGGCTTTAGATGAGGGGGACCGAGATGGTCAGGGGTAATAGTTCACTTCCCATAATGCATTGCCTCTATCAGGACTATTAATACGCCCAAAATGAGCTACAACAAGTGAAGGTCGGACAAACGAGACACGTGCTCCATTTGGCTGTTTCATGGGGCTTCTGTAATGACATTATAGTTATTTATCACTAAACAATTTAAAACTACGCAGTGGGGCCACGCAGGTAAATACAATAATAACCTTCCCTCTGTCTGTTCAGCTCCTCCTCCTCCTCCAGCCATCAGCCAGACAGTGACCCTGCTAAACTAACAAACATTCAGACATCTCCACAAGTCACCAAACCTACCAACCACTAACACAACATCACTCCACTCCACCTTCTTCTGTTCATTTAAACCCTGCATGTCTCTGAGAACCGGCATCTCAAAATAAAGGTGACACCAGCGTCCCCCTCAGGAGAAGGGCACATGTCATTTGACGGTTACCATTTTAGGGAAAGTGCCCTGTAATCTCTTTGTACAAGAGGCTGATATGAGCAGCCTCTCTCAGGGCCCACACTCCACCAGACACAATGCCTCATGAGGACCCTTCAGGGCTGGTGGGTGAAGGTGAGCTGCCAGCATGTTGGAGAATCAAAGAACGAGCCCACACAGGACGGCGAGGTCTGAAGTGGGCTTCTTTTGGAACCAGCTGCACGTTCTCCTTCGAGCCCTCATTCTTCTTTGACGTCAGGACTTCCCGGCGGGCTAATGTGGATGCTGTTGAGCTGTGTTTGTGTGCACCTGCTCAGCAGAGGTTTCAAGTTCGTTATCATGTTGTTTTATCCTGGAAATCCATTCCAGAGGACGCGCCCCAACATCATCTACAGTCACTTGGTTAGTCGGTGATGTAATGACCCTTCCTTGTTTTTTAAAGTTCCTTGAGGATATTCAGGAAGTTATGGAAGCCCTGAAGGGTAAGTGATCTATTGTGTTCTATTTTGAACAAAATATTTTCTCATGGAAAACATTTTTTTTTCACTCTTTTCAACACACAAAAAATATGTTCATGGATTTAATGGACTTTTTTTTTTTTCATGTTTTTCACGTTTGTATCCACAATAAATTTATTTTTTTTTTACGTATATTTCTTTGTGCTCCACACTTGAAAAGAAAATGTATCATTATTGAAAATAAACATTTTATTTAAAATTATTAGCTTCTCACATAAAAAAATCTCATGGAAGAAGTGTTTTTTTCCATATCCAGAATAAAAGGAGGACGAAGGATGGTGGAAAAAAACATTTTTTTCATGAATGAAAAAAATATATATATACTGAAAAAAAATCTGTATTTTCATATATGAAAAAAATATATTGAAAAGACCGGAAAAAAAACCAAACAAAATCTCACTCTGTTCACGCAGAAAATTCATGCCATTTCATACATACATTTTTGTTTTGTTTTTTAAAAAAGTAAATGGATCACAAAAAGAAAATTCTCACCTGCCCCTCAGGGCTCACGTAGGAAATGGAGACACGTTGTATATCTTAATAAACTGCTTGTTGTTTGTTGAAAACTAAATCTGTACCCATCATGAGGATGACTGAATCATTGTTCCTAATGCTCCTCCTCTGGCTTCAGCTAATCAGATCCGGTTCAAACTGTTTTGTTGTATAAAGTGAAGGGCTCAGCAGCACAGACACTGCATCCTCATTGTTTCTGGATGAGGGTGGTGCTCTACTACACTGATGATTCAGAACCCTTTGCTGAGCTGGAGGACTCTGTGTTTGTTTGTTCATGTGCTGAACACTATTTAATCCCACAACACTCAGCTGCAGTGGTCTGAGCCCACAGCAGCCCTCTGTGTTTGTTAGCATCTAACCAGGAAACAATGGTGGAGCCACAGCCATTCTTTCTGAACTGACGAGGGCTGATGATGACCTGGCCGCGCACCGCGCTGTGGGGCGGCTTTGTGCAAACCAGATGGTGACAAACTGTCTCTATGAACTTCAGCTATTCAAACGACTCAATAAGTCCAGTCACCTCCGATGACAAACAGCATTTTGTCAGTGGCTCTCTGTGCATGTTGCTTTTTGAATTCTAAGTGCTGCATCGTAGGAAACTGGACGTGTTTCAGTTTCCTGAAGATGTTTCACCTCTCAACTAACTGGAGGGGAGCTGCAGGCTTTTAAACTCTGAGTGTGAGTGTCCTTACAGAGTTGATAAGGAGATGTGTGGCTCGCTGACCAAACCGGTATGGCTCTCAGCTAACATTACAGTAGCAAGTCTAATGTCAGATCACCAGGTTTGTGTCCTCCTTCTTTCTGTGGTAACATTAAAAAGATTTGATATATTTGAGTACAAAGTTGCTTGCTGACATATTTTTTAAGGCGGCGTGAATTATCATTAGCCAGAAAAGATCAAGTCTTCTCTTGTTTTGTTGACTTGTGTGCAACGATGTACATAGTTTTGCACGTGTTTATAAAGGTTAATATTGTAATCATATCCTCCCTTCACGTACACTGGTCCTCTAATGAACTCTGTGACACCTGGCTAAAAGACACTGACGTTTTCCTATTGTCAAGCTCGTCCGACCCCGACATGATTCCTGCCACAGCTCTACTCAGCTTGAATCTGACAGGAGAACTAACTGGCCATCGCCTCCTCGAAACAGCGAGGAATTTCAATCAAGAAAAGTTGCCTTAAATTTCACACTTCCAGTGAATCAAACTTGCTGCACAGCCAGTTTGTTTACAGTGTCAGCCCCCTGTTGTACACACACACACACACACACACACACACACACACACACACACACACACACACACACACACACACACACACACACACACACCATTCATGGCAGAGTGTGAGAGGGCCCTCACACTGTTTGTATCCTTGCCTGGATATGCAAATGATTAAGCTGCCCTCGGTGACTGTGTTGTGCGTTTTTTCCCTCAACACAACACACATATTTCCCTTGGGCGTTTGTGTGTCTTCTTCCGTTTGTGTGTTTATTTCTGTGTGCCGTGTTTTTGTCGTTTTGCTGACCTGCAGCAGCTCCTCCTGGTCGCCGCCCACCTCCAGCGCTACGGCAACCGAAGCAAAGGGACGACTGGCCATCTGCTGTCGCTCTCTCATCAGCTGCTGCAGAGAGACAAACAGGAAGAAAAAAGAAGGAATGATTTTTAATTTAATGTGTTTTTCAGACAGACACACACTGTTATTTACAGTCGGCCACTGATCAGCTCTACTGGGACCAGCAGGAGATTAAATGCCTTGCTCAACGGCTGCTCATTTCTCCCCCACATCCATCTTGACTGTGGATTTCAACCAGAGGCCAAATGGTGCAAACGCCTGCTTTTCTAGCTGATAACCATGTGTGATTAAAGAGGAAAGGGGAGGTTAAAACAGCAGCAGGAGAAACGAGAGGAAAGGGAACAAATTGGAAGAAGGAGAGGGCAGAAAGAAGGGAGGCAGAGAGCAGTAAAGGAGGTAAAGGTGGAAAGAAAAGAACAGAATAAAACGAGGAGGAAGGATGGCGGAAGAGTGGGAAGAAGAGATCAAAGCAGATCTTGTTGAGAGATGCTCAGGAGGAAGGTGAAGAGGAGCGGGGATCGGCAGGTGGGGGGGGGGACGGAGAGAGTCAGAGGGGTGCAGGAGAAGGAAGAAGAGGAGGAGGAGGAGGAGGAGGAGGAGGGCGGGCAAACCTCATTAATGAGGAAATGTCAGATGAACAAAGGCAACACGGCGAGGCCTCTACCAGCATGAGGTCCAAAAACAACACAGATATATAGCACATAAGAAAAAACACACACAAAAAAAATATCGGGAACAGTAAAACAAACTCACCAACTCTCCCACACACACACACACACACATCAACAGACAAATAAACTATCTATGTATGTGCATCTATACCTGCGTTGTGAGGACACACACACACACACACACAGATATGGTGGAAACAACACGCTCATCGCAGCCTCATCTCCTCGTCTCTCTCCATCAAAAAGCCTCGTTTCCCAGCTTTTTTTTCCACTTCACTACAGACATGTTAATGGGGTTTTGTTTCTACATTTAGCTCTGGGGTGGCCACCTGTTCCACGCAAAAACAAACCCATTCCTGCCTGATTATACGCCAAGCTCTAATCATCAGTATGTTGCTTGTTGTTCGGCGAAAAATCTGCCTGGTTGCAGCGCACACACACACAAACACACACACACACACACACACACACAGCTCACTGATAGGTTAAAACCAACGCCGGGAAGGCAGATGGAGAATCTGGGCAGCAGACTGTGACCCGTTCAGGGGAGGAAACTTGTCGGACCTCAGAGGAGAGAGTGTGTACAAACTCAGATGGGTTTTCAAAATGATGAATTACATGAAATAAACTTTTATGTCTCAGCGTGGGATAATCCAGCCGGTGCAGAAGTGAGCACAGTGACGTAAAACAAGGAAGTGACGAGAAAAACAATACACCTGTGGAACAAAAAGTCTGAGGAGGCAACAGAAACTGGACGTGTGAAAGTACCACTTTCTCATTTCCTCTGCCGTTCATTGTCCTACTAATGATGACCTAGAGATAAGATTAAAGTCTAAAAATAATCAAAACAGCAACTAGAAACAATAAGCACAAACAGGATGTCAGAGGGACTTGAAAGAAAATTTGAAATGGGACGAACGGAACAGAAAAAGAAACACAACTAGAGACAAAAAAGCAAAAATAACCAAACAAAGCAGACAATGAGAGTGTAACACATACGCAGTGATGAACAGAGAGAAACAAAGCAGGCAGATAATAAGTAAGTAAAAGAAAGAATAATCATAACATCCACACCGCTTCTAAATGTCAGCGGCCTTCACACTCTGTTACCTCTCCCTAAACTGAAGCATCTCTGTGTCCTCTCCTGTTGCTGAGCGAGGCTGCACACATCGACATTAACCAGCTGTCAGGTGTTGTGCTAGCGCGCCGCCGGCTGCTCGCTTGCCAGTGTCAGACTCTTTAAGCATGAATGAATACTACACCTGTAGCTACATCAGCACAGTCAGGCTCTCCGGCGGCGGCGGCAACCTGCTCCGCTAGCACGCTGCCTAGCTAATGTGATGTCTTCTCTTGTTAGCTGTCACGGCTATGCTAACGCTGTTGAGATGACAGCGTGTGCTTGCTAGCATCGCTGTTAGCCTCCTGCTGATGTCGGCTTCGATTTGTAAGAGCCGGTGTGAGAAGGCGTGGGAGAGAGAAAGGTTGTCAGTGTGCTCTGAGCTTCAGAGGAGGTAATATATCCCCCGTTCATATCATTCACTGTATCTACAAGGTCTAAGGGGTAAGAATATACAAATATATAACGCTTTCTAGTCTTACTGACCACTTAAAAAACACAACTCAGCATTCACACACATTGGCACACTGGTGCCAGAGGCAACCATGCAGGGCATCACCTGCTCACCAGGAGCAATAACCAGTCATGCACAGTCACACACAGATGGAAGAGTCACACGGAAGCAATTTACAGTTCAGTTTCCCGCCAAGGACACTTGAACAAGTCAACTGCAGGGCGCCAGGGAATCGAACCGCCAACCTTCTGATTGGTGGATGACTGATCTGCCTCCTGAGCTACAGAAATCACCATCCAACCTCCAACGTGAGGTAATTTCAAGCAGAGAAGGCTTTCATTGTTCTTAGTAGTTCAAATTCCATCCTACATCCTGTTAACGCACACCTGGACCTGTGTTTATACAGTTTTCTGGGTGCATCCATGTGAGTGCTGGTGTCATACGAGGTGTCCTCTCTGCTCCGTCTTCCCTGGAGCCTCTGCTCCTGTGTTACTGAGATTAGACAAACAAGTCAAGGTAAGCTGGGTCACATTTGTGTTTGTGTGTTCAGGCCAGATAAATCAGTCTAGACGGTGGAATTATGTTGGGACATAAAAATCCGGAGTAATATTCAGCACTGTGTAAAGTTTTAGAGTCTGGTGAATATGCAAGTGTGTGTACGTGTGCGTTGAGTGTACATAGAGACATAATGTTCACTGTGCATGTAGCCTTTACATACAAATGCACATGTTCATTCGGATCCAATAGACCGCTCGTCTGCATAATCATGCATGTGTTGTATGTTTAATGCCCCCTTTGACAAGTCCTTGAGTGGGCAACAAGGACAAGGCAGCGGCCATCTTCTCCGTCTGCCTGTTGGGCCGTAAATCAGCCATAAAACGGCTAATTAACTCTGCTGTGCTGTAAACAAAGCGGTGCCACACTAGACACCACCAACTGGGTGACAAAAGCAGGAGGAGGGAGGAGACGGAGCTATAGGTACATATGTGTCGGATGGAGAGAGAGTAATAATATTTTGATTTTGTGTTTCAAGGATTTCAGTTCTGGAAACATTTCTTTTTAGCTATCTTTATATAATGTCCCTGTGTTTATGTAGCTTTGAGGGAAGGCATGACATATAAACATCCATCCGTTTATCCGGCTATCTCCGCTGGACAGACCGACGCATAAACAGCCAGGAGCGAAAAAATGAGAGTGCTGCAACAATGAAGTCAATCACACGGCGAATTATGCTTCACAGAGCATGCCGCAACCAAAGTAGCACCTGCGAGCTCAAATTGCGAGTCCTGTGATACGCAGTGGATATATCTGTGTAATGTGCAGTTTGCTGATTTCGGATGCACTTGAGTGCAAATGAAAGGTTTCACAACATGACGAGTGGCTCGCTGCTCGTATGGCTGCAATTAAACTCCACAGCGGCTCTGTGAGGGCAGAGCTGTGGAAATGTCGACACATCTGTGCACATGTCAGTGAGGATGTTTGTCTGTGTGTTGGTGGAGAGTTGTGGGGGAATAATGCAGCAGCATGGATCCCATATTCTGTTCCACCTAATTGCAGTAAGTATGTAGGTAAATACCATCAGAGTGGATGTGCTGGAGGAGCACAAGTGTTTTTCTATATAAAACGGTGGAGCAACCTTTCCTGTTTCAGCATGACTGCGCCTTGTGCAAAAAGCCAACTCCATGAAGAAATGTTTTTAATGTGGAAGAATTTAACTGACCTGCAACCCGACCCAACACCGGTGGGAGAGGGAGAGACTGCATGGGAGAAGATATCTGTAGCCAGGCAGCAGGGAATGAATGCTAATGGTTCAAGAACTAAATGTGTAATCAAAGATGGCAATAAAGTAAAAATGATTCCAGTAGGAAAAAAGTGAATCTTCACATGCACTTTTTACCTGTGCATTGACAGATTTGTTGATTTTAAAACCTGACTTTCATATTGGAAAAGTGGAGTTACAGGTGAGGAGGCTGCATCAAGGCTGCACTCAAACTAGAATTTCAAGCTAAATTGCTAAACCTAACAAAGTGCCTAAACCTAGCATAAGCACAGCGCTGTGACAAAAAATGTAAAGCTGAAAATGAAAATTTCAACTTCAAGTTTTGCAGAGACGTCATAAAATCTACAACATTTATTCTGCTAAATAGGATTTATTTCAGCTACAAAGACTTTTCTCAACACGTCATGTCTTTCTCAAGTTGCAGAGGTGAGAAGTGTGCAGGAATGTTCTCTTATTCACCGGAATTAGATTTTCGGGGAGATCTGATTCCCCGCTTGACAAAACCAGAGAGAAAAAGGCAAGTAATGTGCGACTTGCCTTTGCCTATAAAATAAAAATACCCACATACATTGTCCATGTAGTGCACATAGTTTAGTCAGTAATCTGTTGGAAAATGAAACCTTATGAGAGTACCTTGAGAGCTCGGAGCAGAACAACACTGCACACTGAATAAAGATGTATGGTGAGGCAGACAAACAAGAACAGATTCACGCAGAACACACACCTGACTCAGACACACAGCAGAATGTGCTGATGTGAAACTACTAAACACATTTCTCATCCAGAATCACCGCCCCGGTTCCCCCCCGTGGATGTACTGCAACATCAGCGCCCATGTTCCTCCAGTCTGTCTGTAAACTAACTCGATGGTTTAATCAATGCCACAGACGGCTGCAGGTTTAGGTCTGATTAATGTTTTAATCAGTGATACGAGAGGAACAACCATCTCTGGACAGGGTTTATAACTCTAACTGACTGTTCCCAAATCACCAGAGGGTCTCAACATGTTGAACTACATGTTCCACATGAAGTGTTAAAACTCATCTCAATAGCTGTTTTTAAACTAGGCAGCAAGCCGCCAATTTGTCCGTCTTTTTAGCGGCTAGGTCAGCAGATTTAGACAGAAGGCGGTAAACTGGGGATCTGTTTTGGACCACCAATATGACACCTTGGAGGGTACACTTATTTCCACATCCACTGCTATGTAAATCAGTGTGCCGGCAATTGCGTGAGATGGGCGGAGGTGTCGATGATGTGCACTGCTGTGCGACCCACAGCCGGGGAGTTTTAAAACCAGGAAGCAGCTGATCACAGCAGTCAGTCCATCACTTCACCTGCAGACGTCAAGATGAGCAGCTGGACAGCTGCTGAGATCCAGGAGATGCAGCGTCTCCTCGGTCTCTGTAGCTGTCTTCACTGTCCGCTTGTTGTTGTAGCAGCAAGCTACTAACGGTCGCTACTTTCAAATTAAAAGCCCCCTGCTAAGAACCCAGTTCTAAACTCCAATGGGTGCAATGTAAAGCTCTTATTTTGAAGACAAATTCAACCTGCTTCACTGTTCACGCCCAACTTCCTGCTTCACGTCACATCACGTTTACACCTACCCAGGTGGCGGCTTTTTGGAAACAAAGCAATATGACACCTCCCTTTTAGACAGACAAGGTGGCACACTGCAGCCTTTACCTTGCTGTAAATATGCAGCCTTTTCTTTCTAAAATGGGCTAATGTTTCTAATGACTGCTAGAGAAAGCCGCTACAAGTCGAATCATCATCGTGGCTCTAACACAGTGGCTGGAAACTGATTTATTTCTTAAAGGAATTGCTGAGAAGTCTTCAACCCAGTTGTCTCTTTTGACCCTGGACTGATGGCTGCTGGCTAACTGGGATTCTCAATGTCCCATGAAGACCGCAGTACAGTTGAAAAGGTATCTTCTGGGCGTCTGGGGAGCGAATGCAAATATGCGAAGGAGCAGATGAAAAGGGTGACTGTGACAGTGCATTTTACGGTTCAGCACCAACAGCAAAAGGAAAAATGTTATTTTAATGTAAAATCCGGTCAAGCATTATGTGACTCCACAAAATCTAACTTCTTCTCAGTGTCCGTGGAGCAGGATAGGATCCTTCTGTGAGACATAACAAATTACAGGCTCAGTTTTCTAGATGGAAATGTTCATGGGCACAAAAAGTTAGTAGAAAGGTTCCTGGCTATATGAGTAAATTGAGTTGTGCTCCTTTTGGGGGCAGTCTGCGTTGAGATGCAGAGATTGATATGCCTTCAGGGATCTTATGATAGCGTAATGGAAGAAGCAGAGGCTTAGTAAAACGTACGTACATGCGAACTCTAAAGATTAATGATTACTTCAGATTTACGACCGCTGCTTCAGAATTTGCACAGAATCATATCCTGCACTTTGTCTTACAGCAGCTCCTGGGTTGGAAAACCATGAAGCACGATATCTAAATCAAAGGCATAGTTACATTCGCACCAGTACACACACTGGAAAGATGCTAAGACACACTTTCAAAACAGCAATACAAAGACACACAAACGGCGTATCGCACAGCATTGTTGCAGCCCCATGATACGCATCTACAGAAATAACACACATACATATTCATACAATAATGATGGATACTGATAAGTTTTCAATTATCCCTCATTATGTGGCTTTTGAAGCTCACTGCTGTGACTGGAGACAGATAGGATTTTGCAGCTTTCCCTCTCGGCACAAATCACGATATTAGCTATTGAAGAAAGAATGAATCAATTCAGATGCAGCGTCCGCAGAGACGCCGCCGGTCTGCTTGTTTGATACAATGCAGCTGCTCAACAAAAGGACTCACACATGGCTGAACTTGCAGGATTTACATCATAAAAACACTTGGAAGAAATGCCAGATTTGTCTGGTCGGATGTGTGCAGACAAAACAGGTGGGATCACAGAAAGACACTGATAATAACACACACACACACACACACACACACACACACACACACACACACACACACACACTTCTCTACTTGAATTTGTATGCCCGTGTGGCCACAATCTAGAGGCGATAACAAATCTCATTTCCGGCATGTTTGCCAGGTTCTCAGGCGACATTTGTCTTCTGGCTGAATGCGGTGAGTGGGATCTGAGCAGAGTAAACAAGGGCACAGATATCCTTGTATGATAGGATCCACCACTTCACACCAGTTTCCAAAAAAACATCTCTGGGACTGGACAAAGCACTTGAGAATCTTGTTTGGCGTTGGCTCTGCGATAAAGCCTTTCCGAGTGTAGTCTGACTTCACCAAAAACCATAAATAACCTGTCTGTATTCCAGAGTATAATCCACTTCTCTGCTGTCCAGTGTGCTCATGATGGGAACAATAGCTGTCACCAACAACTTGCTAAATCCGATGGAGTGGGCGACGTGGTGTAAAGAGGAGTTGCAAAATGACATAAAAATGTCTGGAGTTCCGTCTCAACAACTATGATACCTTTGATTTCTTGCCATCACCTGCCAAAGCTCCAAAGCTCCATCAGAAGTAGCGTTTACAACTATTCTGGCAAAGTAGGAGCTGTCCTGAGCTTATAGTATCGAGGTGGGAGGGAGCTGAACTGGAAGGCAAAGCTCTCAATTTACCAGGCGATCTACGTATGTTCCAACCCTCAACTTTGGTTACAAGCTTTGGGTGACAACTGAAAGAGTGAGATTGCAGATATAAGAGTTTGATTTGTAGGGTGGCTCGGCTCAGCCTCAGAGATTGACAGCTCATACATCTGGACCGAGCTTGGAGTAGATCTGCTTCTTCACGTAGAAAACTGAGGCGGTTGTGGCATTTGATCAGGATGCTTCCTGTCCTTCCTAAGGACGTTTTCTAGCCACAGGGTAGATCCACTATGACCTAGCCTGGGTGAGGGGACGAATGGATGGATGGATGAAAACTGGTGTAAATCCAAGCTAGAGCTACCGTTGTTTGGGAAGAAGCAGAGAACTTTTCAGTACCAGGGTTAAAGGAGGTTTAAAGGATATTAAGTATAGAGTTTATTCTGATATATTTCTTTTAAGGGCCAAAACCAGGATGTTTTAGCTTTGGGTTCCAACCAATTTCAAATGTATGCCATAGATTTTTAAGTTACTGGTTGCAATCTCTTGATGTTCATCACGATGGATTACTTGATTTTAGTAAAACTGTAGTGAACTGTACAGCATGGACACGGATAGAAATGAACAAAAATTGAACAGAAAAGGTTCACAGGGTTGACAAAATCAAAATCCAGCTTTGTAGTAAATGAACATAAACTTGCAAAACCACTGGTCCTTCAAGTTCTTGGCTGAACAGATGAGAGTTTGAAGAGGTGCTTAAGTGCTGCCGGATTTCATAAGAGCAGGATTATCAATGTTAGGATAAAGCGAGACGATCTTGAGGGTAGAAAGATCGCACAGACAACTCCTAATATACGTTTCAAACTTGGGTCTGGTCTGGGAGCTGTCTGAGAACAGCTACAACAGACGAAGTCGGGATGTTACAACCTGATCACAGCAGAACATCTTCGACGTGTCCTGGCATGGTGGTCGAATAAATCCCCATTGATTTGGAGAGCTAATTAGAGAGGGCCAAAGAGACAAAGAGAGACAGAAAAAGGCTTATAGATCGTGTGGCTTGTAGCTGTTACTCTGAACAAGGCAGACACACTCTTGTATTATGACCAATAAGTCCCATTCACAGCTAACTGCCTGGCAATTACTGCTAACACTTCGGCTGGGGAGAGAAAGAGCGGGAGGAAAGACAACACAGAGACAGGCAGAAATAATCCAGATCAAATAGAACTGAAATAGGCCAAATCAATTGGGTTTGTGTGAAACAAAACTGTGAAATGCTCGTATGTGTTCAGTCTGATAGACTGAGAGTGATCCTGGACATCTGAGGCAGACAGTTTTCTTTCCAACGCCGTCAGAAAATCGGCCTTCGACAATATGATCTGAAGTAGAAATTATTGGATTGAAATACTTTAAAAGTCTAATTTTAGAAACACTGACAACACAGCACCACAGCCCCACTACAGCCTCAGATTAACCTGGTCTCTACTGACTATAAATCCTTCAACTATCATTCAAAACATGTTATTTATCACCATTTTTCTCATGTTCTGTGTTCAGCTCGGAAAGAGAAAATGACCGGCTACAATCGTGGGTGACTGATTTGATGATATGCATTAACAGCTCGTTCCACCATGGCAGCAAAGACACATTACAAAGTCAATTTGCCTTCCGAACCGGGAGAGCTCGGTCTCCTGGGGTGACAGCTAAGCATAAAAAGGGGGATATGTTCATGTTGTAGGCAGCAGCATAACAAAAACAATCATACCCATCAACACCAGGCAAACAATGGAAATGGAAAAATAGAAACTATATCTCCTGCCATGCCCGTATTCTTTGGTTCTTACAGTTCCTGTTAAACAAACGTTACGTGGCTTATGTTGCTGTAAGTTACAAGCTAGTTATTTTAACCCGGTGTTGAACCTTTTCCCAAATGTGAACCCACCAAAACTGCGACTGTTTGCCATGTGACCAAAGGTCATAATCTGTTAAAACTGACACTGAAGTGGTCGGTAAAGAGTCATATTCTGAGGGACCAGCTGCCATGTTTGAGAAGTTGGGAGTGAGGATGTGCTGTAGACATAAATATAATGCAGTTGTGTCCATTTTCTAAAGAACAGTTTCTCCTTTTTGCACGTTTTTCTATACAATACTGATATTGTACAAGTGGAGAGGAGGGATGTCTTGATAGACATGTTAAAAATGGACTTCAAATTATCTGAGTTGTTCCTTCAGTCCTGTCACTGCTAATAAACAAAAAAAGTTTGACACTAATGTATACGAGAACTGTGAAAATAAAGCTTTGAATTGTTCCGTGTAAAGCAATTCTGATGGATTTATGTAGATCTGAATAATTTATGTGAATCTGGGCAGACTAAACATTCACAGAATGGAGATAGAAGTGGCTGAAGGCTTTACTGAAGTGTCAGATCGCTGGAAAATAAATTAAGAAAATAGGCTTTAAAACGTCTCTCAGTCTCTGTCTGTCTGTCCGTCCTTCTATCCCTCAAATATAGTCAGTGTAGTGTTGAGCAGCGTGGTGACCTGGTCCACTAAATCACCACCCGCTAACAGACAGAGGGCGAGAGACCTAAAGACACAGAGAGAGAGAGAGAGAGAGAGAGAGAGAGAGAGAGAGGGGGAAGGAAAGAAAAGTGGGACACTTGCAGGGGTCATCCATTATATCCTATCATATTAGCCCTCATCATTGGCCTGCTCAGACAGCCATCATCCATTCACATTCTCCACAGGCCAACACACACGCGTACACACACACACAAGCACACACACACACGTGTACACATACACACAAGCGCACACACACAAGGAAGGTTTCTTCAAACGACTGATAGGAGTCCAGCAGCTGGAGTTAATCTGCTGTACTTGGCACCTCTAACACTCAAGTTACACTCTCAAGTTTCACAAGTGCAAACAAAATCGGTGTGTGTGTGTGTGTGTGTGAATTCGCCACGCACTGTCGTCGCCCCGTTCCCACGATGAACTCAAGGAGATATGTGTGATATACAGTCCCACTATGATAGTTTGAAATCCCTTGAAGATTTCAGGTTCAATACTTGATTGCCACGTCAACACATTTGATAGGGATTTGCTTTTGACAGGACTTGACACACACAAAAGTAGGCAAAATAAAAGTAGTCTAGAAGAAGAACGAGAGTCTGATCGATATATCAGTCAGCTGATATTGGACCATTTATCAATATTGAATGTTTGACTGCCTCATAGCAGCATCTGCCCCTAAAATCCAGAATCAGTCAGGCTCTGAGAATAACAACCTTAGGACTCACTTGTGGCAAGAAGCTCGATGAAATATAGTTTGCAATATTGTAGTGAAAAGATTTATTTATGTGTAAAAGTATGAACTCTTCAGGCTCTTGTGTGTGTGTGTGTGTGTAGGTGTGTGTTTATAGACGCGTCTGCCAGCGGAGAAAACTGTAGGTGGTTCTTATTATCGCCTTGACAGCCTGATTTACACAATTTAAACAACCGTACATCCCTTTGACCGCAGCCTCACACAAACACACACACACACACATTCCAAACAGCGAGCATGCTGGTCTGAAACCCTGCAAGGGCCCAATCACAGACATACACTGTATACCACTGCCCTTCTCTCTCACACACACACACACACACACACACACACTCACACACATACCCTCAGTCCTCTGGTTTCCTTGGGAACAGTGTTTATCCCGTCCATTTAGTCCATTTAGCCGCATGTCCCATTAGCATCAACCTCCCATCTGTCTACTCGGCCCCTAGAGGAGCTCCAGTGTGTGTATGTGACTGATTGCATGAGTGTGACTAACTGCACAAGTGTTTATGTGGATGCAGATGACGTGCGTGTGTGTGTGTGTGTATGAGTGTGTAGTTTGTGTTACCTTCTGATCGCTGCCCTCCCCTCCACAAACTAATCAAATATCAGATTAACGTTCATCAATTCCCACCTGCACCGGCGACGCCGTGCATAATCATTATCCCTGACCTCTCTGGTTGGCTGGCTGGCACCCGTCCTATCCACCAATTACACTCCGCAGCTGACAGGCCAACTGACTGCCACTTCCTGCCCTGCGTGTCCAATTAGATTGCGTCGACAAAGCGCCGACCCCAGGCGGGATAGGTTGGCCGGGACTGTCGACCCAAAGGTCAAGGAGAGCTTCTCTGATTGGGTGTCAGCGAGCTGACCACCACGCAGGCAAACCTTGTGTTAATGAGATCATTACATCTTCATGATATAGTAATCTGAGGAGATGTTTAATCTTTCGGAGCCTAATTCACTGTCAAGTGTGATTTTAGTCACTTTGAAACATCTTCACGGCTCATGCAAAGAAAGGAACAGTTCAAAACAATCGCTTCAGTGGAGGTGTCATAAATGTGGTAAATGTTTGTTCCAAAAGATACGACACGAAGCTCCATCGTGTCATGCTGCATTTTATTTAACGTGTCAACTACAATGTTTTTAGTTATAAGGACGCAGAAAGGCTGAAGGACTGTGTGCTGTTTAGAGCACGCTCAGTGCTTCTTGAGAAAAACTCCAGTTCTCATCTCTGCACATGAAAGAAGTTCATTCATAGAATCTGAGATCTCGAGTTTCTTCAAAATGTCGACTAAGATCAAAACCTTTGTCTCTGTAGCTGCACTTCACAGGCTCTTGCAGCTTCATGCAGACTCGAGTTTCAAAAGAATTATCCCAGGAAATACAGAATATATATATATATATATATAAAAATTCCAACAGTGCAATGACTGGAGATTGTTTCAGGATCTGTTTGGCCAAAGGACTGACTCTTACAATTCCAGCATGTAGGATTTCATGGCATCCAGCAGTGTTTTTGCAGACTGCAACCAAATGAACGTCTCCTCTCTCAGCCTCGCCTACTGCGGCTGCAAAAAACATGAACACCAGGAAAGACTCTCTCCATGATGCAAGATGTTGCTTTCTTGCACCTTTGACGGGGCACTTTCCACCTGCTCTTACTGTCTATACTAAGTTTGGGTAAACAAATGTCAGTCTGCTCTGTGGACTGAACACACAGAGAAGTCAATCAGTTAATTTCCTCCGACTCCAACAAGCGTACACCTTCAACAGTGCACGCTGACCAGTGGGAAGTTGCTTGCGAGCAAAGCGCCGGCCCTTGTAAGACATTAGAACAAAATATCGTCCCGGTGTTTGTCCATTACAGTTTGGTTTAATCACGCATCATCATCTCTCTCCGTCTCTTTCCTCCCCATCTGTCTTTCCATCTTTCGGTTTTTTTTATTTGTCCATCCATCCTTCCTTCTCTCTCAGTGCCAGTGAAACCTGGGTGTAAAGCTGCAGAGCCTGGCACTATTCAACACAACAAGGCCCCATCTCATTAACAATGGCCTCAGCTCGCCAATATATCCAACTCATCAACTGAGCGAGTGTGTGTGTGTTTGTGCGCGTGTAAACTAACACCGTATTTTGTGCGTGATCGAGGAGTCAGCAACTTTACTGGCCAGCCTGCAGGCCTCATCTTGAGATCTTTTTAACAAGGAGCCGGTCAATCAATCTCTGATCGATAACTATCTGGAGCCCGCCAACATAGAGGTGTGTGTGTGTGTGTGTGTGTGTGTGTGTGTGTGTGTGTGTGAGCAAGTGTGTGTCAGGCTGCCTAATTCAGACATCTAGGCATAGCGCTGATCCTGCTGGGCCTCCTCTCTCAGTACAGTGTGCCAGCTGTGGAAATGAAAAACCAGCGGTGTCTTTGGCTGAGGTATTGGACGTCCAAGAGGGAAAGCTGGCAGAGTGGGAGAAGTCAATAATGTTGGGATAAACAAATATTCTGGGAGGGAGAGAGAGAGGTAGAGGGATAGTGTGAGGGGAGGAGAGAGAGAGAGAAGGGAGCAATTCAACAGCAGAGTGAGAGAAGCCAACGGTTTTGCCAATAAACAAGCCAGCACAGCACTATTGCAGATTGCCATAGAGCTTAAGTATACGGGGTAGAGGCATTAGAGAGTCGGCCCCATCAGACCAATGCAACAAGAGCTGATCATGCATCTGTGTAGGTGTGTGTGTGTGTGTGTACAGAAGGTGTGTGAATGTACAAAAATGTGTGTTTGTTGGGAAAGGGATTGTGTTTGTGTGTGAACTTATTTGCATCATCAATTTACTGTACTGGTTTTTATACTGAGTGTTTTGGCAAAAAGACAAAATTCTTTTTTTTTTTCCTCCAGAAGTTTTGTTCACCTTGCAACGCAGCTTCTTGTTCTTTCTCTCTCAGCACAGTTTCTCTACAGATCTGGCTGTTTGTAAGGGGGGAAGTCATGTCGAAACAGAAACAGGTCTTCACTTGAGTTGGACGCACTCTCCTGTACTCAAACCAAAAGTACAAGGGCGTCCATGTAGTTATGGCCATGTAGCGTATTGGTCAACAGCGACAAAGAAGACAAGAAAAGAAGAAATGATTTCGAGAATTTTTCCTTAAAATTATAAAAGAAATAAACAAAAGAGACCGTAAATAGGAGAATGTCTGATCATTTGCTATTAATGAGAATCTCTCCTCGATTATCATTTCACCTGGAAAGATCATCGAATGAACGTCTGCGCCTCAGGTGTCCTCACACACATCCTTTATCAGTTCAGCAGTGTGTGTGTGTGTGTGTGTGTGTGTGTGTGTGTGTGTGTGTGTGTGTGTGATGTGTGCATTGTTATAATTTGTTGGCCTGCAGCTTTGAGTAGCGGCTCATTATCTGAGCAGATTCCTATCTTCCGTCCCGCAGGACTGTTACAATCACAAAATTATTGATTCGCTCCGCTTCCCAAAACAATGGATGGCGAATAAAAACCCAGATTGAATAGATTTCCAACCTTCCTGGTTTCGCTGCTCATAAAACTCGCTTAATGTTTGTGTCATACCAGCTTGCTCACTTTCTTCTTGCTCAGTTATGCTTTTCAGATCTCCGGATCTCCAAGATTTAATACAGTCCTATGACTTTTTTTGTTCAAGTGATGCAACTCCAGTCAACAAAGTTGGGTTTCAAAACCTGAACCACAAGCTGCTGACTTATAGTTCATCAAGTTTATATTTGAGGGAATAAACTGGGAATATGGGATTCAAATATGTATTAAATTAATTTCAGTAATATCTCAGTAGTCAACACATATTTGCACGTTCTGGACTTCTGATAATTTAATACTTTTGTCTTATTTGACATGTGAGGATGTGACCAAACACAGCAATGTTTCAGTTGCCTCCTGTCTACCCACACATTTATGCCTTTCCCTGGTGATATTTTCCTTTAAGTGGGAGGTCACTGGATTTATCCACAGTACAGGATAAGTTCCTCTGCATTGGGTCTGGTGCTACAATGACAGTGAGACTGTCGGAACATGAAAAGAAAGGAAATAGCTGCTGAGCGACAGAGCACACAGAAGGCACACAGGATTCAGAGCGGCATCTAAAAGGTAAAATACCACAGTTAAAGCCACTGGAACAAAGCTTTACTCCTCAACAAAACCCTTCCAGTGTGTACGCAGGAGTGTGTGTGTGTGTCTGTGAGTGTGTGAGTGTCTGCTTACTATTCCACAAGTCAAACAGAGGTAAGGGGCTTTCAGGCTGGATGTTGCGAGCCGAAGTAGTTGGCACGGTAGGGTAAAGAAAAGCAGTGAGAGAGAAGATGATAGATTCACGCTGTGATAAGGCTATACTAGTCCACATCACACAGAGTTCAAACAGGAAAAAATCTATGCTGCTCTTGAAAGGAGGAGGAGAAAGAAAAAGCACTGGAGCTATAAAGTTCTATATTTGCCAGGGTAGAAATGGGGTGAAGAGAGGTGTTTGATGGGGGAAACGGGGGAGGAGGAGGAGGAGGAGGAGGAGGAGGCAGCGAGAGAGATGGAGATAGAGATATGAATGCTGCCTGAACCGTGGATAAACAGAGACGTACCGGCGACAAAGTGTTGCGTGAAGACAAAACAATGTGGCTGGAAAGCGAAGCGAGGAGAACGTGGAGCGAACAGAGAAGGAGAACGAGAAGCAGACGGAGAACCAGGAGGGGTGATGATGTGGAAACGACACAGTTCAGATCGTAGTGGTCGGACTTAAGTTACATAAAGAACCTCAGTTAACCCGCATGTTCTCTAATACTTGAAACACTTGATGACTTGCAGCGTGCGGACCTGGTCCTGGTCCTGGTCCTGGTCCTGGTCCTGGTCCTGGCATCTTTAATTGTGACTCAAATTAAATTGATCATAAAATGACAGACGCTGGCCCTTTAAAAACAGGCCTGTGAAGGCTTAAATGACTAAGTGCAGATCTTTAGTGCTGAGGAGGGAAATAAAAAACCCAAATTGCGTTTCTGCGTAGTAACTTTCCGGCTTCTTTGTTCCGACCCATTAATAAACACGCCACTAATGCGCTTCCATTCATCTTACTCACAGCCTGACGTTAACTAATATCAAACCCATTGTTGTAACTCCCTCTGCTTCACCTCAACACTCCCCGCATGAAAAAAAATAACCCATTTTCTCACATTATGCTATTTTCTGTTTGGATCAAAGCCTTTAATTTTGACAGATCAAAGAAGCTTATTCTATAAAGAGTGAAAGGCACCTCGGGATGATGATCTGGAAAAATATATTGCAGTTATTGAGCCACTTGGTTTCAACAATAAAACCACCTGCCTCGGCTGCTTTTGTCAGACTTGATCAAATATAGGCAAACATGATTTTTTTCAGTGTTGGTTCTTTGACCAAACACTTTAAATGACTGTGTTCCAGACATTCAACCTCTTAGACAGTGACGTTTATCTCGCTCTGACAGGCCACAGCCTCTCCCGTCAGGTGTCAGACTACAAGGTAGTTTAAAGATAATCACAGTGTCAGATCAGGAGTATCATAGTATTTACCTCAACAGAGAGATGTGACAGGCTACATGTTGATCCCTGACCAATCATAATCACGCTGCGTTCAATATCCTACTTCTGTGGGTCTGATTGGCTTGCTGTCCAAACCTAAACGTCCTCCGTTCACACGAGCCAGTTCTCATCAGCTGCAGTCACCGGCTGGTTAATGAGCTGCGAGTGGAAAAGACAATCTCATGTCTCAAAGAGCAGATGTCATACCTGCTTTTCTATTGAGAAATTGACCCGCAGTGAGCAGCTGTTGGTACTTGTGATTGAAAAAAATTAACACAGGAAGAACAAGTATTCCCTGTGATTGGGTAATTGACCGACGAGGGCCTGTTGTCCTTCCGGTTGATTGGGCAATTGACTCAGGAAGAGGATTTGCTCTCGGTTTTGATTGGTCCAGGAGTAGCAGGTCCTCTTGAGAAGCTGCCGAGTGTCTCTCCAGGCAGATGAGAGCAGATGTCAGCTCTCCACTCAGCTGCAATCACCTTCTCTCCTCTCAGTGTGCTGCGTCTTCTCTGCGTCCTGTCTTTGTTGTATGTGCACACATGCACAAACAGACACAGTACACTTTCTCAACTCAGTCCTGGAAACACGATTGTTCTTTATTATGGAACAACTGCAGTTGTGCAAGAGGGCCTGATGCTGAAATAAACCTACTCTGCAGATCTTCAGCACTGTTAACCTCATTGTTTGGGTTTTCTGGCTCACAGACAGCATCATTAACCTAATTTCAAGCAGCAGCAGGCAGCTGTTTTTATCCGAAGCTCTGATAAACCCGCCGCATGCTACCTGTTTAGCAACAACCCAAAAACACGAAGTGCAACATCTCGCAGCTTTATGAGCCACGACGTTGCAAAATAAGACACTTTCCCCTCTGGCATTTTCTAAACAATGGCCATACTTCACCACCCTCGCAGGAGCTCGAGACAGCTTTGCAGAATTTGCATATTTGTCTCCAATTTGAGAGAGTTTGTTGTGAGGAAGCAGCGCTCACAAATTGGTAAAACAGGTCCCGTGTTTTGTTCTCTGGACATGCAGAGAGGAAAGTGGAGTATCGCATGAAAAACAGAACCTGAAATGTATGAGAATGAAACAAACTCTCTATTTAGAAGTTTCTAATACAGTTTAACCTGAATGAATAAGCTAAAACACTGGAGTGTCACACGGCTGAGTGTTGGAGAGGTGTTGGCTTTAGGACGGTGATGATTTGATTCACATTTTCAGACCTTAAATGTTTCCACCTGCTGTAAAGTGTTAGATAAAGACTCCCTCTTTCTCTCAGACATAAACAAATGTAATCTTGCCTTTGCTCTCTTCTTCTCCTCTTTGGATTCTGTCTCATACCTCTGGCGAAGCATTTTAACTTGTGATAAACTCTCCATCCCGCCTCCTCACCACCGCAGGCACTGTGAATAAGTAGACTCATAGATCCTTCCAGAGCACCTTAGACACCCTGACCAGACAAAATATGGGCCGGTCACTCCCCCCCCCTCAGACTCATCCACCACTGTTTACGACCTGTCTGCTCTGTCTGGCTGCCAGCGAGGGGAGGGGATTGGTCCTGCCGAGTGTCCGTCACACCTCACCACCCTCCGGAGCCCGTTACAAGACAGATAATGGAGCATGGGTCACAAACCACGCCTCTCCAGCCTCGCCTCGGCGCACCCCAGTGCGACGTTTCATGAAGAAGCAGCAGAAAGGAACCGTGCAGTCACATGTCCACACACACACACACACACACACCTAGCTGCAAGCATACACCAACCTATACACTCACACACATACGGTCCAGTGCTCACAACCCAAAGCCCCCTTTAGCTAATAGCTGGCAGGGCGGAGCGGTGACCATGGTGGAGTCACTGAGCTCAAAGGAGATGTGATGTGATGAGGTCACAGCCATCGCCATTAAAGAGCTGGGTGGTCCCATATTGTGCCGTTTTTTCAATTATTTTAAGTAGAAATGTTAATATGTTCAAGAGAGGGGACTACTGAAAGAACTTGTCCTGACTCAGGTTTTTAATTTGTCGTCTGAGTCGAGTGAGTCTGGCATTGAGTTCCTGCTCAGTGTGACGTCATCGGACCACAAACAAAACAGACTCAAAGTTTATGCAACTTTATCAAATGAATACTTTTTTCTTATTGATAATAACAAGGAGAGGTCGTGTTTCCTACTCCTAAAATTTCTAAGGGGCTGATTTGCCGCCACCTCAAATTGCTCGATCTCAATAAGAACAAAATGACATTAAAAATCCAAACATGAAGGCAAGAATGGATCATTTATTATCCGGGAAAACTAAACGTCTGTTAAGTGGTCAGAAACCACCAACTATATACAACTGTTGTAAAGATTTAACTACTTTACTTTCTATTCTTAAAGTGAGAAAATGAAACCACATGTTTTTGTGGGATTTCTGTTGTCACGTTGGAGAATTCATCTTCTGCTAATCCCGGTCTAAATCCTCTGCGGTCTCACTGGTAACACTGCTGGAATGTGGAGTTAATGAGTCCGGGTCTGGGTGGGCAGTTATTAAACAGCAGGTCTCCATCCTCTTATGAGCATCTTTGTGTACGTGTGTGTGACAAAGTGCTGTGTGTGACGTCACACCAACTAATCCAGAAGTGTTTGTACGGAGCTCATTAGGGGAGATTACCATCGAGGCTCCGGACACCTGACTGTCTGCTGTGTGTTTGCTGCAATTAAAAAGGAATAGGAACTTTTTGGTGTGTCATTATGTCCTGTTTTTAATGCACGTTAACACCTTTTCACTGCATTCTCCGCTCTGAGTCCTGCCTCAAACCGATACTGTGTGAAATCCACTTCTGTAACAGTCGGAGTGTTTTTGTTTTTTTTTATTTTGGAGCCCATGAACAGAATTCCTCTGGAGGGGGTGAAAACATGAAACTGGTCCAGCTCCACCAACTCTCTTCTAATCAACTCTAATCTTCACTAATGTCTACTTCTGATCTATTTACACATCCATCATTTACCTCATTTGTGTTTGGCAGGTTGGAGACGCAATTAACAGTGTCCATTAACAAGAGAGGGAGAGAGAGAGAATGTGTCCAAATCTGCATCCTGCAGTCAAAGAGTGAAGAGCGTCTGTGGAGACTCTCAGCTCCTCCTTTCCAAGATAAATAATACGTTTAACTAAAGATGCTCATGTTAGCCGTAAATGACCTGACGTGTCCTTTTTTCTGTTTAACTACTGTATTCAAACTCACAGCTGACACACAGGCTACAACAGATTCTATCTGAGAAGGTGTCATTAGTCTTACTTTATCCTCCATCCGTCAGAGGAGAAATTACTTTGTGAGAGTCCTCGTCAAACTTTTTACAAGCTGAATATCTCATTTTGCCATCAAAGTCTTTGAAATTACTTCATAATAATAACAATGTCAAACTTACTTTGAATAATCTTTGGATATTAAATTTCATCACTTTTGTGTGGCAGCTTGGATCTTGAAAGCCCTGATGGCTAAAATGTTAATAAGCTAGCTAATAAAAGGAAAGGAACGGTGTTTAGGCTGTCATGGCTGGCTTCTCAGCTGCAGGGGCTCTGTTGTTTGTTTTGAAGCACTAATAATGGCTGCGCAGACTTATAATTATGAACTTAGTGAGGTGAGGAAATTACTAGAGATGAATAGACAGCGGGGGACCAGATTGTTGGAAGGCACATATCAGAGTCTGTTCCTGACTCACTCCGATGACGGGAGGTGGAAATGAATGAGCCTCATTCCATAAAACAAGATATTCATCATTCACAAAAAAAAAGGGAAAAATTACAGCTCTTGCAGAATACAATATTAACCCTATGTAGAAGAAAAAGCATACACAAAGCCTTAATCTGTCTTGAGAGTATTGACTGGAGCTTTTATTAATTTTCTTTTTTTTTCTCTCCTCCTGATGAAGTGTGTTCCCGTTCTACATGAACACAAGACGGTGCAGGAAAGACAAAGAAACGCCGGTGCAGGATGTAGCTGACGGTGACAAATATATAGTATTCCCATGCAGACTGTATGTTTATTGTTGAAGAAATGTATAGCTTTGCAAAACGCAAACTTTTTCTGTACCTCCTGCAAAAAATACATATTCCCCCCACAAATATTTCCCAGCTTTAAAAGTTTGTGATAGCTGATGGGGGAATGAGGAGAAGAGGTCGAGCAGAGTCTTGTTACGGTTGTTACAGCTGCTCAAATCGAGCAGCTGAAGTCAAGATATCCAGATGTTTAGAGTCCAATTAGGATCAAACTCTCCAGGACTGGACCCTCAGCCGAGCCTGAACGGGGCTACTGGGAGGTATCAACTCAGAAATGTTGGCAATGTACGTTTCTGCAGATCATGGATTTGTAGAAACCTTCCACACTATGTTTTTCACTGGAAATACCTGGTTTCGTTCTCACAAACACGTCTGCTTTTAAACTTACAAATGATGCAGCTGCATCTTGAACAGTGATCTCTGGGTTGGTTGGCAGTCTGGCCACCAGCATCTCCTCCTCCATCTCCCATCACAATCAGTACAAATCTGAACAAAATCATGGTTCTCAGAAATGTAAAATGCTAAATTATTCTGGTGACTGGGCTGAACTTTAATATGTCTGGTCTACTTATTCTCTAATGCAAATCTCTGACACATGAACAAGTTTTCTTCTAACACTCGTTTCTCTTCGCTCACTAAAACAATATGTTTATTTGTCTTGGTGGGTTAAGTCGACTCTACACATTATTTAATTCTCATTTTTCTCACTTTTTCCTTTCGCCTCTTGTTTTCTTTCTCTCTGACTCACCTACCACCTGCTCTTCCTTCCCACCTATTTCCCTCCTCTCCGTCTTCCTTTTCTTTCTCACCATCCCTCCCCTCTGTCTCCTCCGTGTCCCCTAACAGATGGCAGACAAGTGCAGCAGAATTTCCCAAGGTGCCGTGGGAGGTGTTTCTCTACGAGCCTGTTTGGGTATAAGCTGCGAATGTGCGCTTATGATGTTAGATCGTTATTTACATCTGCGGCGCGGCACCGACAGCTGCTGCTGCCCGAGCCTGTTGTCTGTCAGCCAACCAGGACGCGGCACTGCCTGAACCCCGAGATGTGGAGCTGGGCTGTGAGTTACCTGTGACCTTCGAGGTGGATCCACAGCGTGGGCAGGTGTTTCAGTCTGCCGGAAAAAGTAAAAGAGTTTGCAAGAAGAAAAATCTTCTGACACATGTGAGTGTCAGAAAGGACAATGTTTCAAATGCATTTCCACATTTTGCAAAGTTGTCACGCACTCTGACATGTGGGTAATGACATGTGTCCTTTCTTTCTATGGGGAGTTGACAATAATCAGATGTGTGACACTTCATCTACAGTGTGACACTGTTTTTTAATGTGAGAAACTGAAGCTGTAAATAGATGTGCCCTACACGTGTGAAGCAACTGTGAAAACATGCTATTAAATCTCCCTTTGTGACATTTATCTTGCATTTAACGTTTTATTCAAAACTGATCAGGGTCATTTGTGTCCTTAACAGCGTCGTAAGCACAGTGGGTTCGGTCAGTGGAAGGTATTTAACGGAGCCTGCATCGACAAAAGAAAATTAAAACGCTACTCAGATCCCAAAAAATGTGTAAAATAAATCAGTGAGGATGCTGCTCGTCAGCCTCTTCATCGCTACACTCTCAAATCATGCATCAGCGATGTAATCAACATCATAATCAACATTTCTGCCGCAATTTCACTGACAAGTTATTGTGGACGGGCTGATACACACTCAACCACCGAATTAGTCAAAACAATACAACACTGTCAAGCTTTTAGAGCCACTGAGAAGAGAATATGGGCCGGTTTCCATTATTTCCATCCATCAGAGGAAACATGAAACTAGCTTTAAATGCAGAAGGTAACCCACAGTGATCGGTTTGAAAGTGATATAGCCACACAGCTATATATTTAATCACAAAGGGAGACTGTATTTGCTAATGCAGCCATGCTAAAAATAAAACAGGACACTCAAGGGAAGTAGGAGAGGAATCTAATACAAAGCAAACAATAAATAATAGTGCGACAAATCTGAGATTAGAAGCTTAAAGGAGACCTGTTATGATTTAGACACATTCCCTGTTGTTAAGTGTGTTATTGGTTCTCATGCAGGTAAAAGATCTTGAAAGTTAAAAACCCCAAACTCACATTTACATAACTCATACATACATTCACGGTAGGAGTGAAGCTAACCGGACACATGACAGAGCTGAGCAGTGCTGACTCAGGCGTGTGTGAGCCGACCAATCAGAGCAGACTGGGTGTTCAGGGATGAGGCCTTAAAGAGACAGGAGCTAAAACAGAGCGGATCAGACACAGGGAATATACAGCAGGAGAGGAATTCCCAAAAAAACTGAGGAGACCGCAGTGAAGAGTGTGAATCACTGAGAATCTGACATGGTCTGTCCAGACAAACATCCTGACCAGAAAGGCACAGCAGCACCATCATCACCTCCAACAGCTGCAGAAAGTACGGATGTGGCCACGGATACAGAGAAAGACACAGCACCTGTTAACAGGAAACAACAACAGCTGGTGGGCAGCAACACCCAGCAGAAGCTCAGTGTGGTACCATGATGCCACAGAGAAACAGAGAGGAGGCTAAAGACGAGCTTCTGTACTGGCCGACGCGGCTCCTGATAGATTACAACTCTCATGTTGTTGACACTCGCCTCCAACCTTTAATATCCGCACCTTAATATTTCAGCCATATTTAATATTTATGAACAGTTTGAACATATAAAACTGTCTTTCTGGTGTTTATTTGCTTCTTGGACAAAATGTATCTCCTTAATATTTACCAGCGATGACAACATGGCTGCTAACATTTTCAACTTGTGAGTGTGTGTGTGTGTGTGTGTGTGTGTGTGTCTACTAAACTACTTTGTCAGGTATTTGTTTGTCTGTTTTTTTGTTTGTTTGTTTTTTTGTCAATGCAACTGTGCACAAGATTCAGAAACAAAACTTTACAGGTGTGTAATTGAGATCACACTGAAGATTGAGTTCGATGATGGGTGGTAATTATCACTAATGAGTTGTTCTGGGTCGGATCGTGGACATGTTTATGTGTGTTATTGTTGACAGACCACTGCAAAATGTTCTCTAGTTTAATTATGTCAAACAGACATACAAATCTTAGTATATATATATATATATATATATATATATATATATATATATATATATATATATATATATATATATATATATATATATATATATATATATATATATATATATATATATATATAATTTTCTTTGCCCAATGTGCGAGAAAACGTGACACGGGTCCCTCTGAGGTACTACTTATATTTTCAGCCTGTCCATCAGTAAAACTGAACTTGCAACTGAGTTTGACTACTAATAATAATATCATAGAAGTAGTGGATCAACAAAATTTCTCTGGAATACTCCCCAAGATACAAAATCAACATAATTCCTAGAATTAATGATGGCAGTAAGTAAGTTTATGAAAAACTACAGATAAGTTTGCGCGTTATGTTTCAACGTTCACATTGGTTTTCTCTTCTCACCGCACTGTGATGATGCTCCGGTTATGTTTAGGCATGAAAACCACTTAGTTACGTTGAGGAAAACATCATGTTTTGGCCGCAAACAGGGCTGGAGAAGTGGCTTTATGTTCAATTTAGAGAGACTCCAATACATCGTCACTGACCTCAAGTCTAAAATTGTTTGAGTAGTTAAGAGAAGTGCAGAGGAAAAAGAAACAGACATTTTAAGATCATACGAAGGTTCATCCATTTACCGGTAAGCAAACAATGTTAGAGGTTTGGCTTTTACCGCGAATTGAGGCTGTGTGAAGTTTCCACACTGCCGACTGGATTAAGAAATGAAACGCAGCAAAACAAATACAGAACTAACTGGAGGTCACAACTTAAAAGTGGCTCTGTGGCGACCCGGGCGTTTCACGATGTCAGATTGTGTCCGCAGTAACGGCGCTGACAGTAACCACAACAGTGACTGTGAGAATAATGAGACTGTTTTCAATCTCGAAGTTTGTCTGGAGTGTTTTCTGTGGAGGTGTGTGTGGATGTGTGTTACTGACCAGTAATTCCAGCCGACAGCTTCATTAAAAGTTACATTAGTGCTGTTTAATGAGAGGCGGCCGCTTGTTAACGAACAGGTCACACCAGAGAGAGAGAGAGAGAGAGAGAAGGACAGACAGAGAGGAAGAAAGACGAGGAAACGTCCTCATCAGAGGAGGATACATCAGGCCGCGTGATCGCTTGTTTTGTTGGCGAGAAAAAGGGACAGCCCGCTAATTTTACATGTCAAAATTCGTATATAAGTCAAGTTTGGGACTTTTACTAAAGTGGCAACAGCTGGAATATGTCTGATGTGTCTGAGGGGATAAAATACTTGTGTTTGGTTCAGAATAAACAAATGTAAACCTCGCTGTGTGATTAATGTGCACATTTCATTTCACACAGCCTGAATACAGCAGCGGGATGAGATGTGAACCCTGTGGATATTTGCTTCTTTTTATGGCCCATTTTACCAGGATGATGCATCACTTTCACCGATTCAAACAGGCTGAAACAAACACGCGACCAGCACAGCGCTGGGGAACCTTTTTACTCACAGCCGTGTATAAATGTTTTAAAGCATTTTTAAAAAAGTACCTGTACACTATCGACACTTAATACAAACTTTCTCCCAGAAGGTTTTCCGTGTAAAGGCTGAGGCCGTTTCACCGTCTCGTTAATCACAGCAGCAGCTCGTCTCGTCCACACCTTCTCTCTATCACACAATTACTGAGTTTCTGTCCTCTCCGCTCTCTGACAGTGTTTTCCTCGTGTTACCTCCACACTCCTCCTCCTCCAGTATCATTCTGACCCATTCATCTTCTTGCCTGAAAACAGTTGCTCAGGTCAGAGTTTCTTTAAATGTGTCTAATCTAACACCGATTGCTCAGCATCATTATCTACTTTTACCTTTCATTGTCTCTTTTTGTCTTATTCATTCTCTTTCTACTGGCTTTGTCTTTATTCTGTCTTTCTTTGCATCACTTTTTTTTTCCTTTCTTTCTTGCCTTAACTGACTCGTACACTAATGTTTCCTTCCCTCTTTCCTCTCATCGTACATTTCTGCAAAAAACACAGATAAGTCGACACTGAACCTGTTTAACAATTAACTTTTTATCTCTCTCTGTTCACGATGTTGTGCATATGCTTTGGTCAGATTAACGCAAAAAAAACAACAACACTTGGTCCCCAAAAAATAGACATAAATCCCCAAGCATCCTTTTCCAAATCCAGCTGTGTGACTCTAACGGCAGTTGGCCATTTATCAGCATCCCTTCACATCCTGATTTGAAACTGAGCTAACAAGCAGATCATGAGAACTTGATGTGCATCGTTTGGTACGAATGTCACCCTCGAACGTGCTGGTGGTTTGCAGAAATGTTAACTGCTGACATTTTATCCTGGAGACATCTGATTAATCCCACAAAGAGTAAAAATGTGAACTACTGCCTAAACTTCTGATTGTAAAGGAGAAGTTTTTCCATCTGTGGTGTTTTTTTCTTCAAGTGTTCTTCTGTCGCTGCCGAAAGTGTAAATTAAATTTAAACCGGCTCTGGAGCTTTTCATAGCTCAGCTGTGGACGTGTTTCAACACCGTTCATTCTCATCCTGTCAATTCTTCTGTCCTCCTCCTCTAATATTCATTTCCTTCGACTCCTCTTTCTGTAAAAAACACTCTTTATTAGACGTGTGGTGAACAAAGTTTGAAGAGTTGAACTTTAGAGAGAGAGATAGAGAGAGAGAGAGACAGAGGACGAGCGTTTGTTTTAATGAAGACAACAAAGCTCTACGCATCATTAAGTCTCGCATAATTAAAGAAAGCGGAAACTCAAGTGTTTGATTAAAAGAGCATTTGTCTGAAAACACCATCAAATTCATCAACACACACACACACACACACACACACGTGAAGACATATCTGCACAAACAAACACACTGTAGTGTTACAGGAAAGTCCCCTCTTTTTTGAGCTAATGACGCAAAAAGCGATGGATGAAAGCGGTTTAACTTGATCAGAACACACACACAAGCACACACACACACACACACACACACACACACACACACACAGACACACACACACACACACACACACACCCAGGCCTGTGTCCCGATGGGGGGTTAATGTCATCTCCGTCTGGTTGATTGTAGTGGCTTTTCGCCCCTGGAGACTTTTCCACTAGTCTGCACAGTTGCACTCTTTATCTGCTCTTCATCCCCACATGCAGGCAGGATCCCAGACACACACACACACACACACACAGAAAGTGGGTCTGCAGAGTAAGAGTTAGAAACACGACACTATCAAAACTACCCTTGCATTGTGATTGTCTGTGACACACCTCAGGTAAGGTCTCTGGGGTGCCTGACGTGTCAATCAGCTGAGTGAAAGTGAGCAGTGAACACACGTTCATTATATTGATTTGTCAACAATGTAAAAGTGGCGGGGAGTTAACTATTCATTTTAAAATGCGGGTCGAACTTTCCCCCGCCCTGTGAAAGTTGAGAATATCAGATGGAAACAAGCTCTTTTCTTTAATGTTGTTGTGCAAGTGTTGAAGTTAATCTGCCAGATTGTTGAGTTAACAAAACCAAAATGCGATTAGTAAAAATACTGTCATCACCCGCCTAATGTTAGCGATGATATCCTCCCCGAAACCCAATTAAACGCAGACAGCAGAAACAGATACAGATTGAAGGAAATAAAAATGAAGGAAACAAATAGAAGAGCGGAGAATCAAGGCTATAATCAAAAAATGCAGCGCTGAAGAAACAATTTGAGGGTTTTTCAAATTACCCCTAAAACACACAGATTACAGTTAGGTGTGTGTCTGTGCGAGTGTGTTGAATACACTAATTATTAAGTCCATCTGCTGCCGCTGCTGTCCTCGTTATTCTAATTTCACAGCGTCTTCCCTCAAGCAGAACATCAGAGATGGAAAACACTGAGGTCTGAAGTCAAGGAGCTTCTGCTGCTCACCTGCTTCTCTCTCCACTGCACAACCGTAATTACCTTCTCAGGTAATCAGAGAGAAACATCGACACTCCGACGGCCTGAAGAGAACGACTGTGCCGAGCGAGGCTGCGCCAGAAAACACTCACATGGGATTTTGAAGAGTTTACTTCAGTGGGACACCTTTAGTATCAACCTGTTTTCATTATCCAGTAAAAATCGGTTCCAGCTCCTCACACTGTGTAAATACTTGGACTCATATATATTGCAATATTAGACATTTTTGCATAAATAAAGAAGTAAGCAAGAGACACTTGACAAAGGCTTTGTGCACAAATGACCTCAACAATAACTCAAGTTACACATGGAACATGGTTTTCATCGCTGACAGACTGACAGAAAGTTGAATTATCATTTAAAATAAAACAACATGAGGAACAGGAAGACACAGGACCCTCAGCTGTGGAGGGTTTTTTTTTGGTTTGAGGACCCGTTAGTCGTTTTGGTTTAAATGAAGGGTCCAAAGTGTCTCTGCTCCCTATTAAAGCCCTCAGTGGAGTCTTTTTCCGCCATATTAAACCATTCACACATGTTCGATTAAGAACCATTAATTTGCCAAACTGCATTCCCACTTAAACCATCAGAGGGTTTTTAAATCACGGCCAATTACCCTGCCACCACAGCACTCTGCCTACATTACTGAACCAATCACTCAGACAGAGAGAGGCTCCGTCCCATTACAGCCGAGCAGGGAGGACGTGAAGACTGTACTCTGATCCGACCAGTCCAACAGTTCAGCAAGGCCAGAAGAAAAGTGCAGGGGAAAAAAAAAAACCTTCCTTAAAACTTCTGAGAACATTTTGTGTGGGCGATAGCTTGTTCACAGACCTGCAATCACTGTTTTTTACTAGATATTATCACATTATTTCTAGTGTCTTTGTTGACTGGCGAGCTCCTCATCTGCAACATGACTACAGTTTATTTGCCATAAAAACAATATATTTTTCTTAACTTAACCCAGTTACCATGCTTGGCTTGTCCCTTATTTATTGACTGTAATGCACCAAAATAGCAAAGTAATATCCTGAATAAACTGATTCGTCGACCGCAGTCGAACTTCAGTCTTATTTTAATTAGTTTTCAAGTCGTTGACGTCTGCCTGGAAGACGAGACGACAACAGCTTCAACACTTCAACACCTTATAAATGCATCAAGGAAAAGGATGATTCTTGAATGCAAAATCATGAGCAACATTAAATGCAAAACAGAAGGAGGACAAGTGTTCATGCTGGACACTGATATTCTTCCCACCTGTTTAACTCTTTATTTATGATCCTGTCACGGCATTTTATTCTTGAGAGTCAGTGCTGGTGCTGTTCTGCTCAGCTGCATGCTTACACGGCATGTTCGTTTCTACTTGTCGCTACAGTTAGAAGCTGTAAAGCAGATTGGACCAGGACCAACACACGAGGAGGAAGAAAGCGACGGACGGACGCTTCACTCCACTCAGACGTTCTTCTAATTACAGACTGTAACTGCACTTTCTGGCAGCCGAGTCTCTGAGGAGCGTTCGATCTGAGTGTGAGTGGTTCTGTGTCGGTCGGTGTGAGCGGGTCCGTACAGTCAGGTACCTGCTTCCAGCCTGCCGGTTCCCACAGATGCTGTGTGTGTTTTATAACTAATGGAGAGACAGAGAGCATGTTGTGCTGACTCTTCAACCTCGCGGATCTCCTGTCCATTAACTTTAGATTCAAGAGCGCTCTGTCTCCTCCATCATCAACATCACAGGGAAGGGTTCATACTGAGTCTGATTAATCGTGTTGGAAGAGTTACTGAACGTTCAACCCGCTGTTCAGAGTTAGTTAATTACATGTACTCGATTTACAGCGCCGTACTTTGAATTAGTTACAGTTACAGTGTAAAACGCATGAGAACATCGTGTTCACTGTGACCATCCTTCAAAAGAAATATGAAAACACAGATCGACTTTGAATGTATGATGAGTTTAAAGCAGCCGAGCAGCCACAGATGTGCCTGAGCATCTACAACTAATGTTGACACACCAACCAAAATCTTACAACAAACATTATTTCGTTGGAAAACAAAAATACACCTTCCTTTACGCCATTTAACTGGCAGTCACTGACCTGCAAAGATGTCTTAACAAAGCTCTCTGGATATGATTTTTATGAGGCCATGTATCGAGACAGAAGAACAGAAAACAAGAGTCAGAAAGGGGAACAACTCATCTTGACCACGCCGCCTGCACACAACGCCGCTTTAACCGTTTAGGGAGTAGACCATCGCAGTTTGATCGCTGCAGCAGTCGTGCTTTAAGGTTATCGCAGCACTGACAGATGAAGTAAAGCTGCAGCTCGCCTCCGTCACTTTGTTTCCTGCAACTATCACGTTTCCTATCAACAGTGAATAAAAGCAGTACCTTATAAAGTCAGCACACACACTAAATAATGTATGAGATTTTAATTTAAAGGGTTCATCTACATATCAGTTATTGCTTTGGTTCTTCTTGTACTTTAGAGTACAAGCTGATATTTCTGGCTAAGCTACTCGTTTGAGGGTGAACAGCTTGTGGATGAAATCTCCCCTTTGTTTGTGATTCCCAGCTGACAGTGTGTCACACACACACACACACACAGACACACACACGCACACACACACACGCACACACACACAGACGATGGGCCAAACGACCCTAGAACAAAGCTTTGACTCAGATGTTGAACTTTAAATAAGTACCAGGTCTCACAGTCCAGTCACCTGTGCATCCTGCTGCTGTGTGTGTATGTGTGTGTGTGTGTGTGTGTGTGTGTGTGTGTTTCGGTGTGTGTTTCGGTGTGCATCTGAAGTGAGTTGAGTTAGTATGCCTGTGTTGGCTGCGGACTACAAAGTGTTCTGGTCACAAAAGGAAGCCTCGGTTGAGTAGGAAAATGCAAATGTGTCCGCAGACGGCCTCGGGGAGGAAGCCTCATGAACACAGACGGTGGACGGGGTGTAACAATAGAAAGAAATTACCTCATTCAACAACTCTCTGACCGGGTCGCACAGCGCTGAATGCAATGTTTAGCCTCAGAGCAGAGATAGAGTGAAGTGAATATCATTATACCTTCCAGTGTGTCTTCTAGTTACTCTGGCTAACAAGGATCTCACTGCCGGTTCATAAAACAGGGCTGATTCTGCAGCAGAAACACACAAATATGTTTCAAAATTGGGCAGAAAACAGAGAAAAAGGGGGCTGTGGTGTGTAAAACTTGTCTGGTACGCATCAGGTGCATTTCATGTATTTTTCATGGTGCTTTTATCGTATTTCTGTGTTTTTCATGTCTGCCGTCTTCTGTTTTCTGTTGCTCTGTCCGTCTCAGCGGGGAGACTATCTTGAATGATTAGGCAGAGATGCGATAGTGGATTTGTCTGAATGCCTTAATCTAACAAACAGTTTAAACTCACTCGCACCAGTAAAAATAATTTACTCACACGTTTCGTTGTGCGTGTTATGCAAACCGCTCTCTCCACGGACGAACCTCATTATTGTTTTTGTGTGTGAACAGACTCTCGTTTAATCCCCACAAGCAATTTGGCTTCAGCTCGTTGTAAAAACACAGAGTTCCTCTAATATTCAGAATGATATTTGTTCAGGTATCTGAAATGAAGCTGGGTTCAGATGAGACTCACTTTAATCGGCTTCCTAAACAAATTTATCAAGAATTTCTCGTGTAAGCGGTTAATTGGACTGAGATCTTTCTGCACTCGAGGAATCAGCTGCATGTTGGTTACAGTTAGAGGGAGTTCTGTGTGAATATGTAAAACTTTGCAGACATTAATGAAAAAAAAATGTGTTTATGTTGTTGTTTTGCTCTGCAACTCAGCACTTGTTCAAACTTTCTTGCTCTAGTATTTTGTAGTATCAGGAAGCAACGTTACAACATTATGAACTTTGAGGTTTGTACTTTAAATTTTAGATGGCTGTGTTGACGGAAACAAAAAAAAGTTATGTGTACCAGAAGCAGGGTTATAAATAAAATACAAAGACATTTTCCAGTATCAGTCTCCAGATCTGTTCTGGGCCCTTTCCAAATAAATGTCAAAATAATTCCACATATACTCGGAAAAACAAAACACCATCTTCTCTTCCTGTAAAATACATTTACAGAAATATTTTCCAGTACTCCTCCAGATGCAGCACACAAACACTCCTTCTTTTTCCTGGAGTTTTTGGAGGATGCACCTCTATTTCCCAAGATTCTTTGTACGCCCGAAAAAGAAGAAAGAAACCGAGAAAATGGCGACATCGCGTGGCGTAGATCGTCACTTTCGCAGGCCTGGGCAGCAGGAATCATGATGTAAGGGTAAAACATTTGGTGACGCAACCAGGAAATGCTCCAAAGTCTCGACCGTCCCATTTAACAACAGCTGATGAGGTTAACAAGGTCTCTGAAGGACTCGCACTTCGAGGGATGCAGACCCGATCGGGTCTTGGACTTGCAGCAGTGAGTAGTTGAAAGTATGAATTTGACATCAGACATGATCTCAGATAAGCTTCAGGTATTCTAGGAGGTCAAACTTCCAACAAAAAATTCATGACTTTTTTCTAAAATCTTCACCATTAACACCGCTTTAAACTACTGATGCAGAATTACTTTGCGCTCACGTGGAGACGCTCATCCTCAGGTTTCATGTGCTGACTGAGACGTTTACTGAAAAAGCTGCTAAAAGCTGCATCACCTCCATGTTGACCTTCAGCTGTGTGAGCAGTCGGACGATTGTTAGACACATTTACACCTGAAAAACATGAATCTGTAGGACTTTTATGAACTTATTAAATCAGATGTCTCTGATATCAACAGATATTACGTGCAAATTAATCTACAACAAAAACATCTATGAATCATTTTGCACTAAATTGGCTTATTGAGAATGTTTCTTGAGTCCTATGTGTGTTTAACATCTTACTTAGAACGTCATTAAGAACGACTTGAATTTGAAATACAACTTTCCAAGCAAACAAATACAGCATTACAGGGTTTTTTTGACACTTCAAAGCTCACTTCCAGTCTTTGACTGCAGGAACCAAACCTGCAGTAAGTCTACAACACTTTTTAAAATCCAGATCCAAGATTCAGGAAGGTAAAGTAGACTTCACAGCTCCCATCTGAAGTTCTGCAGGAGCACCACAGTGTGTGAGCGTGCCTCCAGTTTATGAAAAGCTTCTTAGAGCGGGATTAGGATCATCATTGTCCACTGGCTTATGATAGGACAAGGATTACGTTAGTACAAAGATATGTTTAGCAACACGTCCCCGAACTCACACTCCCACACTGGCCCCGTGTGAAGAGATGGAGCTTTAAGATCCTGGGCTCCGCTGCACCGACAGCATCTATACAATTTAAATTCGAAACATTCTCCGGAGGTTTAGCTTTGATCTGTGCAACGCTTTTCTACATGTAGAGCACCATGTCGGCTACTGGGACATTGTTATATGACGTGAGGTTCACAGATGATCCACAGCAGAGACAGACGTCTCTGACGTTCTGCTGTGTGGAGGAAACTTACACCCGCTTTCACACTGGGTACAATAAAACACATTACACACTAACACCTTTCTTTTGTCTTGAGTGTGAAAGGGTATAATTTGCAGTCGTTCTTGTGACAAATGACTCGGCAGTAGTCGGAGGTGGACAAGCTAAGTTTTGCCAAACGGATGTTGCTGCTTAAAAACTCTCAGACGTCCCGCAGTCGGCACTGACTTTGAAATACAGCCTGAATTAAAAAGTAAGAAAAGTTAACAACTGTACTGTGACGTCAACTCGAGCCACCACATAGATAACAGATCTTTCCCAGATGCCTGATCAGGTCTGTGCAGAGTGACACTTCCTGCTTCCAAACAGCTTCTTCCATCATCAGCTTCAGGAAAAATGATCTGCTGCTTTCTACTGTACAACGTCCAGGTGACTTCTTAAGCTGATTTTCTTGTGTTTTATTTTAGGGGGAAGCTGACTGTCTTGTTAGCAAAATGACAATAGTATGTCCTGTTGTCTACCTGCCATCCCTCTCCATCCATCCAAGATCTCTACCAGACCCGACGTCTCCCATCTGCTCATTTTACTGATGAATCATCGAGAATTATTCCATTTTGCCACCCACAGCGTCTCTATTACAACCGGTGCAGCTTGTCTCGTCATGGACGTGTTGTAAATCACTCACGTGATTCCGATCAACAAATCAAATCTGCGTGAGTGTCGTGAATCGAGTCAGACATGCACATCGATGAAATGGACGGCAGACAGTTCAAACTCACTCTGACTCGAAGCCGAGAAAGTGGCGTGATAAATTGTTGAATGCAGGACCAACAACCATCCTGACTGAATGGAAAAAAGCTTCCAATTAACATAATTATGTCAATTCTATATGTATTTATTTGGGAATTGTGTGTGTTAAAAATCAAGTTTCTTACTGGGAACGATCTTACATTGTGAAAGCATTCCTCTAAGAACACACTCATCACATTTAATTAAATTCAAAATTGATGAATATAGCTGTCCCAAACTATTAGCTATGTAGACTTTATTACAATATGTGCAGTTAAAGTGTCAAAATGTCATTCAGTCTCTACTTTCAGAAATAAAATACTAAAACACACACTGACCGTGATTCCAGCATTAATCATGTGCACGGACACGTCAGCGCACACAAGGACAAAACAAACAGCCGGCGGAGTGAAAAGGTTCCCGGAGTCAAACCACTGGTTGAGCTGTGGAGTTATTAATAAAAACTAAGAGTACCCGTCCCCACCGCGAGTCAACGCCGGCCATCAGTCACACTGACAACCGCCAGCAGATTTTCTGTGATAGCAGCGGAAACGAAGAGGCAGAAAAACAGAGAGAGAGAGACGGTGAGGGTAGTAAAACAGGAGGGAGGGAGATCTATTATTACAGACGGCCGGCCTGCAGCGCTTTCCGGTAAAAATCCTAAACTGAACAGACAGACAAACACAACCGTATAAAACCTTCTCCACCACCATATGGCTCCAGGGAGATGTCCTTGCTGTGTCCCTCACAAAAACTCCCCCCTCCTCCTCCTCCTCTTCCTCCTCCTCCTCTTCCTCTCTCTCTCTCTCGGCATCTCTTCACTCCTGCCTCCACAACAGGACCCCCCTGCTGCCTCTCTCTCATTTTCGGTTCTTTTGAAGTTTGCTGGCGGCACGCATGAAATTCCTCTCTGAACGCCGCCACCTTCAAGCTAATCTGGATCTGCGATGGCGACGGCGACAGCGGTCACCTGGGCCGCGCTGATAGCAGCGACGCGTCATTAACATTTAAACATTTCTCGTGTTTTGGGGTTTTTTGGATTCTCGACGAGAGAGTAAACACAACTTTAATATTCAGCTGAGGGGACGGGGTGTTATGGATGTTTATCATTTTATTTTGCCGCACAAGATACTGTAAACAGCGACTCCATGGGATTTTAGAGCGGCTCTCTGCGCAACACGGATAAAAAAAACACCCTGACATTGTTAAAGAAAGTGAGAAAAATGTGGTCCCTGTATCTGGATCCACACCAGAAAAGGTGATGTGTTTTAGTCTGGGCCGAGACCCATCCTGCATCCTGCATCCTGCATCCTCCATCCACCACCCTCCATCCTGCATCCTGCATCCTGCATCCTGCATCCTCCATCCTCCACCCTCCACCCTCCACCCTCCATCCTGCATCCTGCATCCTGCATCCTCCATCCTGCATCCAAGTTTTGTGGGAATCCGTTCACTGGTTTTTGTGTAATCCTGTTGACAATCCAACCAACAAACAGACAAAAAAACACAACCTCCTCGGTGCTGTTAAAAAAGCTGATCAAAAGAAGGAATGTGTTTTTGTTTCATTGGTCTGAACCTCCTGATTTTATGGAAAACTCATCGTGGAGTAAACACTTTTAAGTACCCTTCAGGGTAAACACTTTTTTTTTTTTTTTTTGCAGTTATAAACTGTATGTTTGTACAGTGGCCAGCTTGTTAATGTGACAACACAAGTCTCTGTGGTCTGAGGTTAAAGCACAGGCAGCACGGCGGCTTGTTGCGGTGCGTGATTCTGTGTGTGTGTGTGTGTGTGTGTGTGTGTGTGTGCGTGTGTGCGTGTGTGTGTGTGTGTGTTCGCGTCTCATCCCTTTGATTTGTTTGCACAGCGGCCCTCCACAGACATCCAGCCATGCTTGGCCACATTAAACCTCGTCTACTAATCTGCCACCGCGATTAATGCCAAGCTAAATAAGGGGGACTCAGAGACACACACACACACACACACACACACACACACACACACACACACACACATATACTGTACAGCACAGACATACACAAGTGCTTCTGGCATTCACTGGTCCAGGCATGCTAATCTCTCCAGCTGCAGATTGGAGTGCGTGGTCGCCAAGGACCGAGCAATCAGAGCACAGCATCACCTCTGCAGAGCTCAGAGATCTAATAACAACACGGAGAAGGAGAAAGGAAAGAACAGAAAGCTGCTTTAACTTTTTGTTAGCTATTCGTTTCTACTGGTTATGTCGAAAAATTGCCCACTTGCTGTCCTCATAAAAGGATTCTGGCTTAACAACTCCATAATTCTGGCACGAGCTTTCATCAAAATTAACTTAAGTACCTTAACTCATCATCGAGCCGTTGAAATTAGACTGTAAGAGACCTCGGGAAACCATTTACAGCAGCGTAATTAGCCCCACAAGCCGGCTTATTGGATGCGGCGCAGCGCTGACAAGTCCAAACCAACAAAACAGCCTTAAAACTTAAATTTTAATCAAGCGCTCTTCATTAAGCTGCAAATTCTCACCCCCCTGTTATTCAGGGTGGAGTGGAGCATCTCCAAGTGTAATTCCTTAATGAGTGCAGGGGGGGAAAAAAAAAAAAAAATGACACAATATGTTAATTGCCTCGTGCAAGAGGATCGCAAACATCTAATTTAAGAAAATGAATGTGAGAGTGGAAGCTGCTGTCAGGACGGTGGAGACAGCGGAGGTCAGGAGGCGCCGTCAGCCGACAGCAAGCTTCATCTAATCTGCGTAATCTGCTCAGACTGAAGCCCGTCTGAGTCTTCAGCAGGCCGGAGCTGGCCGCGCTGCAAAATACTCAAAGTCCTCAGGAGAACTTGTAGATGAGAAACGCGGCGTCACATCTGCCTGTGAGGTGAATTTCAGGACAACCTCAGCAAGCAGAAACAAAGTTTTGCAGAGAGACATTTCAGTGTGTTCATCACGGAGCTGATGACTGAAAGTGTCGCTCACAGATTCAAATAATCATTAATTTTTGTTTTTATATATCAACGTGTTCAGTCATGTTCATATTAGGTCACATTGAAGGCATGATTGTTGTTGTTTTTTTACCATATTTATTTGAGATGAAAAGACGTTTTAGCAGTTTGTCTTGTTAAAGTGACTATATTTGAAATTACAGGAGCTTTTTACCGCTTCGTCTATAAACATTACTAATGCCCATAAAAGCTTGATAACGTCTGTGTTGCATTTTGTTTTCCCCTCGTTTACCCGGATCCTCAGCCTTTTAGCGTGCAGCCACCAAGAGGTTTCAGCGGTCGGTCGGTGGCTGCACAGTGATTTTCAAACAATGATACAGCTGCCGTCAGAGAAAACAAACTTCTGTGGTTGTGAGACGTGCTCATCCAGCTGGACGGCTCGATCCTAAAATCTTCTAAAGACCAGCCAGAATTTCAGGGTTTGGCCCTTGAATACTCGGAAATGTTGAGTTTGCTTCCTGAAAAAAAAGATGTGAAAAGTTTTGGACATGAGAGCTCGAAACTCTTTTTCTGCTTATTTTCTTCACCCATTTACCTCCTCCATGTTTCTGTTCTTAGTTTAACTTAACAGCAGCAGACAAACTTATATTAGCCGACCTGCGATTTAACTTCTGAGCTCGCTGCAGTGATGTAAAGATGTATTCAGGGGCGTGTACGCCATCATTACATGTCATTACAGGAAACATCAAGGATATAATTAAGAAAATTCAGGACTTATAGTGACACATATAAATTAGTTTTGTAATATTGAAGGTCTGCTTAGCATTCACACAGATTTATGAAACAAGTCTCCGCTTTGCTGACGAGGCCAAAAGTTTGTGTAGTGAGATTTTTTTTTTTAAATTAGTTATTTCATCTGACAGATTTCAAGGTAGGCGAGAAGAAGAGCGATGAAAAATGGATCTGATCTAGTTGACGGGGGAGGAGAGGACCTCAATCTTTGTCCTTCTGGCTGGCTGTCTCTCCAGCTTTTCATTTGTCTTTTGACTTATTTATCCAGCCGAGAGGCAATATTAGCTTCAATATGCAAACACCAAACCCCAACACATGCATACACACACACACACACACACACACACACACAGTCTTCAGAGGGGCAACCCTATTAGGGGGGAAAACCAGATACATCTTGCGCAGGCTGTCTCTGCGCATCAGCATTAGAATTTCAAAGTAGCTCTTGATTGTTTGATCTCATATCCAAAAATGATTGTTGGTTACGAAAAAAAAAAAAGAAAAAGAAAAAGAGGAGTGTGAGGAAAAAAGCAATTAACATAAAGCTGTGGTTCTATTAATACTCGGTGTTCTCTGTAGTCTTGTGGCTGGTTGTGATCCATAATTAACAGTGAAGAGATCCCATTTTCACCTTCTGCCGCGGTTCCCCCTCTGGACCAGCTCTCCTGAGAGCAGCGAGCACACCATCCTCTTCACGCCACGCGCCGAAGAAAGAGCTACTTTATTTGCTTCAACCCCACAGAACTGATATTGACACATTAATATTTCAAATCCTCATGTGTCAGCGCAAACTTTATTCTTTTATTTTTAGTTAAAGGCAGCTGTAAGTGTTGAACAGCTGGATGGTATCTGTGAGCTGTGCTGCAGATCTGACAGCTCAGCCTAAAGGGGACAGGAGCTGCCAGAGCGAGACGGATCACCTGCCAACATGATGCTGCAGCCATGATTTGAACCTGTGCTTCAAAAATATTAACAAAAAAATTAAAGGCAGCGGATGTCAAATCTGTGTGTGTGTTTTATTACACGTGACAGGCCCAAATCTTTGTGATTAATGTGACTCTTTCGCCACACGTGGATTAAATTACCTGACAATTTCCGTCCCGTCCCGTTTTTTTTTTTAATATTTCAATCATTAACGCTTGTTCAAGGGTTGACAAAAAAACATTAAAACAAGTGAGGTTAAGCTTTTCTGCTGCAGCTTCTGGACCAAAACCTTTGTAATCACACTACGGGTTCCACAAACACAGACTAAAGAATAAATTAAAAGTAGTTTACAGTCTTCATGGTCGTCCACATTGAGAGCAATTACAATGCTGATAACTACAGAGATGTGACCGTCCAAAACTGAAGCACAATAACACTGATGATCTGCTGCTGTTGTAAGTCACACAGAAACTGAAAAAAACATGTAAAACTCGTAAAAACTTGTAGAAACCAAAAAAATAATATCCCTAGAATCAAGTGAGACGATGGTCCTGTAAATATGGACAGAATTTGATTGACTGCCAGTGTTGCTGGCATCTATAAAAAAAACTCGGAAAATAATCCCAAACATACAGTTGACTTGAATAAAAATGATTTTATAAACCAATCTTTCTACGGATACAGTTCTTGGTGTCCTTTATGACTCGGCCATGGAAGCAGCTGAACCCTCGATGTTTCACCTGTGTTTGTTTTTTAAAGATATTCAACCTGACAAAGATCTGATGAAGAGAGTTTTTAGTTTGTTTGTTGGAAATGTAGGACATTTTCCTGTGCGGTCATATCGGAGCATCGAATAAAAAAAAAAGCTTCACACGCAGGCTGATCAGTAATAACTGCTCCTGCATATTAACAACAACAATATCTGCCTGTATTGACCGTCTCTCCCCTCCGAGCCACCTGACAACAACAGTTTATCTCCGTAATAATCAGCCCAGCAGCACATACATCAACACAAGCAGATGATAAAAAACACGACATTCGGCTTCATTGATTAGCATTGTTAATTTCTCGCTCGGCGGTGCAGGCTAAGTGAGGCTGCTGGAGAAGAGCCTGCAGAGCGCAGTGGGGCCGGGATGGTTACAAGGAAGAGATGAAGGTAGAAAAATCAAAAGGCTCTTCATCTGTGTGTGTGTGTGTGTGTGTGTGTGTCTCTCTGTGTGTATAACTTCAACAACCAACAGTAGAAACAATTTGAACTGAATACACCAAAATCAGCACAGTCATAAATAACAGACGTGTGAGTTTTTACGATCTCGGTGGTTGAGGTCTGATTATGTTTAGGAAATATTACCTTTCGTGGTTGAAAAGGCAGGTGTAGCTTAGGTTTCCATTAACAAGGCCCCAGATAGCAGCAAAATCGCCACAGTTGACCGTCCACAAACCTGTGATTTAGTTCAATTACAGACTGAACCAATGAAAAACGACACAGACGCCTGTTTTCTCATTGTTTGCCCATTGAAAAGTCACCAGCAGACAGAGTCAGAGTAGAGCCTGTCGACCTTTGAGTTCAGCAGCAAGGTGTTAAATCAAAGTGACACGCAGCACCGACAGTAGGTTTGTCATATTCACTCCCTCCGATGTAAAGCAACGGCTCATGCCAGAGTAAAGAAATTCAGAATCTGGTTATGTGTCGAGCCTAAAGCCTCATGTATCCTCCATTTACACAACTGCCCTCATACTTCCATGCATCCTTCACATTTTCATGGTTGTTAAGAACTAAAACCACGAGACGATGCCGCTCAGATTCAAACCAAACTTGTGGAAATACAGACGAAATAACTCAAGATCCAGACAGAAGGAGTGGGCCATCGTAATTAGAGCCGGCATCATCATTTCAGCTCAGGAAAGATTTGACGGTGTCTGCAATTAGGTGGAAAATTAATATGTGTGTGTATATCATTATCAACAAGCAGCCTAATGAGATGGAAAATATATATTAGACATCACCAAAAAAAAAGATACACTCCCTGTAAATCAAATATTTGCTGATGGAAACGCATTTAAAGAGATTTTTTATAGAGACGGAGAAACACTCCTGATCCACAACCAGAAGCGAAACTCGGTTCTTATTCCCACGCAGCCGCAATCAAAGGTCGTGTGACTGCAAACATCGATATCAGCCGCGATGACGCCAGACGTGAAATCTGACATTTTTAAGACATTTGTCTGCTTGTTGCCTGCAACAGGCCGTGTTCCTGTTTGGGTTAACGGGCTTCTTCTGCTGGCACTCGGCTCATTAACATAGTTCTTACATTGTGGTTTGGCGGCTCGCAGCCGTCCGATTCACTGGTGACATTCTTTAGGGAAGCTAAAAAAGGACAAATCCAGAAAGAGCTTCTTTAATGCAACAACTGACTGGTGAAGAAAATGAACTAAATACATTTTTTTGAAATGTCACGGTCTCCCTGAGACTGAGTACCATTACTCAGTGAAATCTATTAAATGTTTTCTCTTCTTTCTTTATTCAGACACTGCTTGAGCTGCCTGAGAGTGAAAGATCACACTTCGTGCCACTCATGATGAATTAATTATGTGGTGGAGAGAAAAAAAAAAAAAAAAAAAAGAAACTGATTTCAATTCAAATAGGACATTAGCTGTAGAAAATGATGGAAAGAAAGTAAAAGTTTAATCGTCAGAGTTCCTGCAGTGATGATTTCTCCCTCGAAGGCAGAGTTTCCATTTATTAGATCCTCTGTTATCCTAAGGGAGAGATGGGGGAAAAAAAAACAGCCCTCAGGACAAAACAGGGAGAGACTGAGAGAGAGAAAGACAGAGAGAGCGACATAGCAGGAAGTCTGGGTAAATAAACCAACTGTGCAGTAAATGCAGCATTGCGGTTCTGCTGTGATATGAGGCTGGCGCTCATAAATAATGTAGCTGAGCGTCGGCCGGCCTGCAGCAGCAGCAGCAGCAGCAGCCCGGCGCTGCTCCTCACCGCCGCGGGAAAACAAGGCAAAACAAACACCTCGCTCGTCAGGTCACAGGTGGATCAACACACATCACGGAGCGGTATCACTCGCTACACCGGAAACACGAACAAATACAGGAGACAAATATTGTTCATGGTGCAAACAGAGGAATGGGTTTATTTCACATGTATACGACCTTTTTATCAGGCTGATTATGTCAGTTGTCACTGTTTTGTTCAAACATGTATAGAATCAACCTTCAGCCGTTCGGGGACAGAACGACAGCCAACACACACTCTGGGGAGCCCTGCAGAGAGAGCTCTATATCTCACCCGTCCAGCACCACCAGGCCCAACAACTGCAGCAAGACAAATACAGGATCATCTCATCTTAAAGTGATTGTGTAGGTATTCTTGTTGGTGTTTTAGAGACGGTAACTACCTGGAAAACAATAAGCGTCTCCTCGACTCTGGTCAGGTAGCTTTACTTGTTGCTACAGTAACCGCTCGCTCTCACCGACCAGCAGACATCCAACATCACCGGGCCGAGCTTTAGAGGAAGGACAGATACCGGAAGCTTTGTTGCTAAAGTACCAGAGCGACGTCCCTCCCAAGCTAATAACACTCGACCGGCCATTTTTATCTCACAACCCGAAAGCAACTGACTCAAGCTGATATTTTCACTCATGCTCATTTAGCTTCTTTTGTGTGTTTTCGTTCTTCGATCAATCCTTTTATTTTTCTTCCCTTGTCAATCCTGCCTGAGTTTCAGCTATTACAACAAAAAATAGCAACAAAAAACTCAAGATACATCTCCTCCTGCTTCTTTAATACCGGACACATACATATATATATAGAAACATAGACTCCTCTGTTCTTTGTGCTGTAAATCTGTGTGTCTGATTTTTTGGTGACTCAGACCCAGTAAGGGATTGTAACACATGGTATTTTCTTCGGGGAGAAAGAAGCGCTGAGATGAAGAGCTTGCGAGCGATGCCACGTGCCTCATGTCTCTATGACAACAATATCTTGTGTTTTATTGTTTTATTTGACATCGGGACATCAGAGTGGGGATGGGTGCGTGACAAAGAGTACTGAATATCTCCTCCTAGGCCGGAAAAAGAGCGACAGTGACGTCACCAGAGCCTTTCTGAAAAGCAGAGAGGTTTTTTGTTTTGTTTTGTTTTTGTAAAAACTGACGCAGACACCAGCGCTCAGAGAGAAATGTGGAGACATACAGATGAACTATATAGAAACAGCCAATATTCTCGCTGATGTTCGTTATGTACGTCAGACAGGGACATCAGTATTAAACAGAGATTGCATCATAACCTGTTAAAAACTCCTTGTACGTGTAAATACTGAAACTTAATTTGCACATGAAAGCAGCAGAGATTTCTGCATGATGTCAGCAGCAGCAGTGGCAGGAAGGGAGAGGATCACAAACCAACAAGTGTATTTAAGCACAATAGTTCCCTCTGGAACATGTGCGGATTACACCAATAAAAACAGAATATTATCATCACTGCTCATGAGCAACACTGATTCCTCCCTGATGACTCAAACACAAAAACACAAAACACTGAGAAAAAAATCTTTAAAAAAACACTGAACAAGTGAGACAGAGACTGCCAGAGAAGAAGAAGACCCCAAAACAAGTCAAGCTGGTGAATTGATAACGGGTATAAACTGTGTGTGTGTGTGTGTGTGTGTGTGTGTGTGTGTGTGTGTGTGTGTGTGTGTGTGTGTGTGTGTGTGTGTGTGTGTGTGTGTCTCTCTATGGGGACGGGTCAGGAGTAAATATGAAATGAGGCGGCATCTGTTGGGGCTTTAAGTGATATATCACTCCATTCCACTTCGTTTAGCATCACTTCGTCTGAGTTAATTGGTTCATGAGGAGCACTAATTAAGGGGGATGGCCTTGTTTATCGTCACAGCGACGCTCGTTAAGCTGAGAGATCTTCTCCTTTTTTTTTTTTTCTTTTTTTCTTTCAGGACTGGTGACATTAACCCACCCTTCACAGCTGTGGGTGGAGGGGTGGGGGGATGCGTCAGTGTATATTTACATTCGTCCTCGATGTGGCAGCTGCATCAAACAGCTTATGTGCAGCAGAGCGGAGCGCCTGACAACATGTACTGTACGCAAACGTCTGCATACATCGCACACACACATACTGTGACACGCTGATACTTTAAGAAACACACAACCAGACAGGAGATGATGATGATGATGATGATGCATCCTACCTCTCTGCGTCGTGAGGCCCAGCAGGTCTGTTTGATTTTCCAAACCACGGCGGCAACCAGCAACAGAGACAGGAAACAGCTGGAGAGAGGACAGAGACATGGCATTAGTCCATCAATCCATCAGAAATCAATGATTCCTGCGTAGAGCAAACAAAAGACACTAAAACGTACGACGTAATGATGCACCGGGTCATGAGTCAGTTCCTTTGTTTCTACTGTGGAGTGGAGACACATTTCTGATTTCATTACAGCCCCTAAAAACAGTCCTTTAATTGTGTGACTGCTGATAATGAGTCCCGCTTATAATTGACAACTAAATGGAGACTAAATATGTATCTGACACACTGAAATAACAGCTGTGCCTCACTCGGTGGTAAATGGACGGCATTAAAGCTGCACTTTCCTACATTAACAGATAAAAGGCTTCACAACTGTGCCTTCTCTTCCACCCATCCACACACTCACATCCACACACTGACGGCACCAGGCTGGGCGCCGGCCTGCAGATCAGGAGCTGGATCAGCGTTCAGGTTCTTGATTAAAGACAATCTGGACAACCGGTCCTACTGCTAATTCTTGCATATCTGATACTCACAGGTGCCGATCCAAACAGCCCTCAGATTCAAAACTTGGAAAATTGTTTTTTTCTTGGAGCACAAAGTCTCCCCATCACAGAGTGAAGCTTCTTCCCTCACAAACTTTGGCTACAGAAAGCACAACAACCCCACACTGACACTGAATATCTCCTGAAATTAACCTTAATTACTGAAAAAAAGTTTTGACATATGACAACAGTTATGGTGGAAGAGAAAGAGAGATGAGAGATAACACTCTGACCAGGGAGGACGTCCTCTCCTTTGTCAGCAAAACGACCAAAATGTGTCTCCCCCCCACGTCAACCTGCCATCCCTCTCCAACATTCAAGTCACAGTAACACCCGGACGACAGGAGAGAAGGAGGGAAAACTGTCTGAGAGAGAGGAGAAAGCCAGAACAGAGCTTTAACAATCGAGGATGGACTCTAACGTGTTCATCGTTCCCACAGGCAGCTCAAATTGAGTATGACTCATAAATGATCCTGATTATTAAAAGATGTAACGTGATGCGCCACTAACACAGACCTGCCCACTCGAATCTGAGCTGAGGGCACAGGAAGTTAAATAGGTCAACAAGTTGTTGTTTGGCTTTGTTTTAGTCGGACTGATCCATCAAAATATGTCGAGCCCGGCCCAGATACGATCCTTGGGGTTGGCTCGGTCTCTTCTAATGATCGCTCTTCTAATGCCAATCTTCAAACTGTTGTTGGATGAGGCTACATTTCCTTACCAAAAAACATTTGTGGTCATTTTTCTTTTTTTTTTTTTTCAGATCAATGTGGAGCCTCAAAAAACCTCAGTCTGCAGGAAACCAACCGTTTTGAAGGGTTAGTAACGTCGTGTCTGTATCATTTCAGAGGCGACGCAGGGATAGCTGACAATTTCTGCTTCTGTACCATCAGTCTCAGCGGACAAAGTACAGCGAGCAAGAGTTTAAATCTGACCTGCATGAGATGCCAACAAATCACCGTCCAAGAAACTTGTCCTGACACCTGTGTGGTCTCAGGAGACTTACTGGAGTCTGAATACAGTAAATACAGCTCGGCAGCCGCTGTCACGATCGAGCTGCCTCAGAGAGAGAGATGATTAAACACGTTCTTACACAACCTCAGTATGCATGTAATAAATCTCACTGGTTAGGGAAAACAATTTCAAACACTTCTGCTCCTGACGACCTGATCTCTGGACTTTCCTGTAAAAACGCTTGACATTAAGTGGACGGGAAAATAAGCAGGTGGTTGAGCCGCTCTCTTCTTCGAGGCGTATTTAATCTTTTAGCCGGGCGCAAGTCAAAAGATCAGGAGCTTACAACTAACAGAGGAAGCTTCTGGGTGACAAGAGATAAACGGAATCAAACAATAATTAAAAGAAAAACCCACGAGAAACACGCTTTTCATGCTTATAGTGTCTTTGTAGTTCTCCTTCTGGAAATACAACAATCATGCAATCATTGGATAATTACTCCACATTACATATCTCTACTCAGGGTCCAGTATCTGCGTATGACATCACTTTGTAGCTGTCCTTAAACACCTTCCATCGCACAACCACAATACAGCCACAGAGCGACATCTTCACACTAATTTACTGCCCTCAAGCTTCAGTGTTTCGGTGAGCAAAGGCAACAAAGGAGAAAGACATTCTTGGGAAATCTGTGGTGAGATTCAAGACCGCGGTGACCACAGGCAGCTGGGGATCGCAGGACAGCAAAGGGCGGCACGAGGTCAACAAGCGACATGATGCTCTCTAACAAAGAACAAGCTCCCATGTACACACTGATACACACACACACACACACACACACACACACACACACACACACACACACACACACACACACACACACACACACACAAGCCTCTAAGTCCCAATGTCTGGAGGGCAAAGTTATCTGGCCAAACACAAAGCTCCTTTCTCAACCAGAACTTCTGACAAGAGCTCAAAACAAGCGCACCCAAAGACCTAACAACAGGAAGTCCCTGAGAAACTGCTGAGGACAGCAGCTCCGAAACAATCCTCCTCTTCATGCATCTGTGTGTGTGTGTGTGTGAGAGTGTGTGTGTGTCCTCCTGTGTGTCTCTATGTGAAGATGACAGCATTGTAAAGGGTATTACTGCTGTAATGAGCGTGACATTTTCAGACCCAGTCTGCTGAAGAGGCTGCAGCCACGACCTCTTCAGTCCACAGTCGACCTCTCAAGACGCAACGCCACGACCAGGAAATCCCCTCCGGTGATGATGAGGACAAGATCATTACTGCTGCTGGTGGATGAAAAACTTCCGGTTTCAAGACTCCAACTGCTGACTTCTTCAAGATCGTATGAAAAGTTTCCAATAAAGAGGCATGAGCACTTTCAAGAGATGATTCAACCTGTTTCATGGGTCACTTTTTATGATGCCTCCCCACCTTTACCTGTTCCCTCGTGCTATCGTACGTGTGCTTCTTCCCGTGTCAGTAAATTTGGACAGGAGCTCAAGTTAGGGGCCAGAAGTGACGGAGGGATTTCATCATTCAACTGTTTAGTCAGGTACGTTTTCTGTGTTTAAATGTGCTCTATGCAACATTCACTTAATTCAGCAATTTATCTTATTTTGTCTGTTGTTTTTAAAGTGAAATATAAACCTTTATTTTCACAATACTTCCATTTTTTTTTTTACATCCACAAGATCCACAGGCCAAAAAATTAGATATATGTCAGAGCCCCCACTGAATATTCCCCCAGACAATTACCAGAAAGGCAAATACACTCTGTAACTCCTCCAAAATGTTTTTCCATTTTCCAAACGTACCTTTTTTTAAAAACCCTCCACTGGCTGGGATTCAAAATTCAATCAGCCCCGCGATTCTCCATCCAGCCTGTATTACCTCAGCTCCCCATTAATGGGCCACAGGGCCCGAGCGAGGCCATCTAACCAATGGAGCAGAGTGGCTAATTGTTACTATTACCGAGGCATTAAAGGGGGAAGGACGATGGAGGAGGAGGAGGAGGAGGAGGAGGAGGAGGTAGACGGGGGAGAGGAGGGAGGCTGGGAGTGTCCTGTGGGTCTGCTAACACTCCACTGAGCCTCCTGACAGGTTGAATGTCCGGCTACAGGTAACAGATCGAACTGATTAAACAACCGGGGAAAGAGCGAGGCAGGGTCCACGTGAGAGTGTGTTCATGCACTCTTATGTGTGTGTGTGTGTGTGTGTGGCCCGGTTTAAACAGACAACATGCAAAGACACACACACACACACACACGCAGGAGAACACAGCAGTGAAACATCTGACCCCCAGCGGCCAAACCTAAAAATCAATAAGCTATTCGTTGAACATGAGTCACAGAACGCACACGGTGGGAAACTGTGTTTCATCTGCACAAGCAGCAGATCAACTCTCCGCTTCTCCTCCTATACGGTCGAAATTATCTGTTTTTTCACCGCGAGGATCGCCGACTTTTTTCCAACTTCATGTCAGTGAATAAGAAGGATGTGACGATGAAGTGGTCTGAAGCTCGCCCGCGAACCAGATTGCCACTTTACATGTCTAAACATCCTAATAAACCAGCGATCCCCACACCGGACCGCTTTCTAAAAACTAGACGAGATTTTTTAAACATTTTTTGTGAGCCTTGAATCAACGGTGCGTCACATTTCCCTGTAGACAGCAATCAAATCATCCACACATCAAGAAAAGTGAGTCGTATGCAAAAATATTTCTTACTGCTGCAACAACCAGGATTAGTGGTCAGTTAATACACACGCTAACAACAGAACAGCATGTACATGTATGTAAATGTGTAAACTAATCATGTGTATTCATAAAAAAAGCCCTCAGGATACTCAGTCTGTGTCCACTGGGCCTCATTTTGCACTCATACAAAATAATTTGCCTAAAACACTGAATTTGAATATTTCATTTACAAGCAAATTCAATTATATGAGTTTTTCCACCATGTTGGGTCAGTGAGAATAAATCAAATAACAAAGTCTGATTTAATTAAATGAATGTAGGCTTTTTGTGTTTATTCAGTTATTGCATGTAAAGGTAAAGAGAACGACCGCGTCAACAAATGTTTATTATTCAAGGGTTAAACACACAAGTAATGCATTTCAAATTGGTTTACTGTCTCCTGTAATACATAACACAGCTAGTTATTTAATTTCAACATGATAGGAAAAAAAACTTTTGATTAAATGTGACCTTTGTTAAAACACAAGAGTCTTTTTGTTCTTATTTTTCAGGTTGAAGTTTCTTCTCCCTGTGCAGCTTTTCGTGCTGCTTGTTGCAAGAACAGAAAAACATGTTTCTTCTCACAAGTTAATTATTTTTACAACTACTTTACTGACTTTTATTTGATATTGTTTCATTGGACGGTTCCCGAGGAAACTCTGCAGCTTGAGTTTATTTCTGCTGGTGTTATAATTAAAAGTGTTACACACTTAATTACGAGCGCTGACCACTTAATTTGCTATTTTGTGATTTTTGGGCCGGCACCCTGCAGACTCCTGGCCTGCTCTTTTGTTTGGACACCGTATACTCTGCACCTGACATCACTGTATTCATATAAATACGTCTCAAAATTAGAGGAATAATATAAAAAAAAAAAAGAAAAGCCACAAGCGAAATGATTTGGAAATTTATAGAATAAGAATAATCTTGATAAGAAGTTATAAAGCTGGAACTACCAGGACAAAATGTTGAATAATTCAGACGCAGGGTGAACTGCTACATTTCTTCCATGTATGAAGTCCTAGTTGAGTTTTAGTAATTATGTAATTACATTAGCATGTTCTGCTACTTCTGTCTGATCTGGTTTCTTCTGTCCTGAAGGACAAATCCCAGTTTTCATCTACTTCTGGCCGCTACTATTTTTTGTTCTTCGTGATTTTCCACCCATCCACCCACCGCAAAAGGTCCAAACAAACACTGACTTGAGTTGTTTAGGAAAAAAAATAAACACGGGCTGCTCTGCCTCTGGAAAAACAACTGCTTCAACTGCAGAAGTTGGTCTTTACCCACATCGCTCCTGCTCCTCCATGTCTAAGAGCCTGTGGGGGTTTTGCTTCTTTTTTTTTTGTGTGTGTGTGTAAATAATGAAGCAACTCAAAAACCTGAAAAGCTGTAAACAAATAAAAGATATTTGTGAAGAAAGAAAAAGACTCAAATCTCCGTAGAGAGACTCATGGTGGAAGTGAACGTTAAGAGGGACGGTTATTTTGAAATGAAGTGGGTGAGCTCGGGGAGTCTGATGAGCCACTTAGTGCCGAGTAGCTTCTCCTCTGTTTGGGGAAAGAGAGCGAGGGGGAGAGCGAGAGAGAAATGGATTGCTAATCAAGCGAGCGAGAGCTGGGAGTAATTGGACAAAGCTGAACTGCGGTGTCACCAATTAGCATTTGAGACTGTGGAGAGCGGAGACATAAATGCTGTTTAATTATGGCCATTTTCCTTTTTTTTTTACTTTTCCTTCTCGAAGATGAGAAAGAATACATGAGGAGGATGGATGGAGGGATGGAGGGAGGGAGGAGGAGAGTTTTAAACTTTTCAAAATCTTTGTAGACGGAGATTTCTGGGCTAATCAGCGAGACACAGGAAGTAGCAGCTGGGCCTCAATTTTCAGAAATAAAAGCTGATATTTAATAAAACACATCTAATACTTCCACTGGGTCGTTACAGCAGCGGACTCACACTTTAAATGACGCCATTAACGACTACACACCAACAACAACGGCAGCAATGAAATTATGAAATTATGCCTCGAATACATTCAGGAGGAAACACACACTCACTGTTTTCTGTTACTTCAGCTGCAGTTGAGAAGAAATTACTCTTCAGCTCATCCTCTGAACTTTGTGTAACACTCAGGGACGACAACCTTCATTTCATCGTGCAGAATGACAAATAAATGAACCTTGAAATACACCGAGTGAACTGACAGTCTGCAGATACTCATTCAGTGTAAATGTTTCTTTGTGATAATGAAACACAAACTCTCTGCAAGCTTGTGTTTTCCTTGATGACAGACCGGAGAGATGATCGGACACACAGCACAGGTAAGATCTCTCCGGTAATCTCATTTCAATCACTTCACCTTCTGCCGCATATCTTTTTTCCCCTCTCCTCGTTCTCTTCCCGGTGCCAGACTGCATCTCATCACTGTGCATTCTGCCCACAGGCTACTCACCCTCACACAATGGGAGAGTCATGACTCAGGCGCTTTGGCACTCTGGTTCCTGACTGCATCAGCGGAGTGAGGCCAACAGAATGAACTGCACAGACCCACACGTACCTACGTAATGTAGACGCACGTACACGAGCTCATAAACTTGCATCTCCGACATGCTCAGCTGCTGTAGTACAGAGCTGATACATGGCCAAACAAATCCTGGAGAAAGACTGGCAGAATGATCTTTCGTCAATAAAACTGCGTGACCAAAACATTCACTCTCCTTTCTACTCTGTTTTGCCCTTCATCGACTCCTGTAGTATCTGGCTCTTTTGCTGCTTGTTGGCACAGACTGACTACTGGGAAGTTTGGGATTTTCCCACTGGGTTTGTTTTTTAACCCTTTACCTCTGGCATTACAGTCTACACCACTAGCCACAGCCTCAAAAGGACAAAGAGGTGGAGTTATTATGGATCGATGATCGTTTTTTTTTACAGTTCAGTGTATTCCAAGCACTGCTGCAGATCAAACCCTGCAAGATGGAAATGGCACTTCCCGATGCAAAGCCCCTCCAAAGTCCCCAGATCCCAGTCTCACTTTTAAGTGAGACTAACTTATGCAGCACAATTTGCCAGGTAGGAAAATAACTGAGTTAAAACAGGCTAAAATGCTTTTTCATGACCTATCGCACAGACAACACAGATATTCTGTTTTGGTTTGTTTAGTTTTGGTCTTCAAAGTTTTCTTTTGTAGTAATGCTACCATTACATTATTTAAATGTAGGGCCTAAATACATTTCTCCGCAGAGAAAATACATCAACATGACAACATTACGTAACGAGGGCAGGAAATAAACAACAAACATAAAACGCTCCGTAACCTTTTCTCACTCAGAGTCTGGTGCAGTTCAGAGGAGAACAACACATAAACAGAGCAGTGACTAACACACACACACACACACAAAGTCAACACCGAACTCTCCCGGCAAAACTTGACGCTGTCCCCTACTGATGACATCATCCTATGCTGGCCTAAAGGTTGCTGATGTCCGGAAGCCGGCCGTGGGCACTAAAATGGCTCACTTCCTCACATGGCTGCACAGTGACACAAACACACACAAGCACAAACACACAGCGAAGGAGGACGCATACGTACATATACAGGAAGCAACCAGCACACACACACACACACACACACACACACACTCTTGTCCAGTGTGGTAGCTGAGTGGCAGGATCTTGCCTGAAGACAGCAGACTTCATTCCAGACTCCTTCCCCAAAACACTCGCTCATTATATCCACTGTCTGTCTGCGTGACGAGCTGTAACATAAACGTCTCTCACACACTCCAAAAAAAAACAAAAATCACTGCTTTGTCTCGCTGTTTGGTTTTCAGTGGACTCACTGCATGAGGAAACTATTATATGGAGACCGAGTCAGAAACAGAAAAACATCTAAAAACAAAACAGGATGTTTCCTGATTCCTCTATTGGCCATCAAGCAGCTCCAGAACCAGGTCACCCAGATTATTTTCTTAAAATCCTTACTTACTGTCAGCGATTTCAAAGTCATGCAGATGGTTTTGAGATATGTATTGCTGATATTTTTGCTACCAAACCACAAGCGACTAAACATTCACTGCCATTACACTGACCACTATTCTATCTTCAATCAGCTCATGTCCTGCGTGACCAAGACTGGATGTTCTGACTTTGGCAGACTCGCAGTTTCTTCTCTAAATGCTCGACTACATCAGGCTTGCTTGATTGAATGTCCACACGCTAAAGATAGCAACAGACGCCGTACCTCGGTGTGTGAGTCTGTCTGTTTGCGGTTGTGTTGCATCTCGGCTCCTGACTAACCTCAGAACTCATCCGGCCCACATACTGCATGGAGTGATTTATTCGGTTCACCCTTGGCTGACATGTGGCTGCGGTGCGTCCAGCTTGTGGCTCAGTTCTTTTGAAACAGGAGGACGATCACCCAAGTGCCATCATTCCACACAGTATGTGGGCTGGATGAACATGTCTGAAGCCTGACGAGATGGAAATGCAAGATCAAACCGTGCTCTTGTTTCTGGATGATTTTGGTTTAGACCAATCGATATTTAAGGGATTGTTGGCAGCTGCTGGAGAGACTCTTCGTCTAGATCTTCAAGAGGTTAGTGAAGATGCTCCACCATCAGTTATATCAGAGCTGACGATATATCTCATTGACAGAAGAGTAACAACAGTACTGAAGGCTTTTCTCAAAGGTAAAATATGTTTACTCGTGTCTTGACTGGCATTGTTAAAACTTAGTAAGTAGTAAGTAGGAAGTTCCTATTACCCAAATTATTATTTTTACTATTTTAGTGTCTTGCAGGTCAAATACTGGGCTAAATTTGGTGGAAAGCTCAAGTAATCTTAAGCATAAAAGTTTAACAAGCAGATCCGAAGTACATGTTGAAAGAGAGCGAGCGATTAAGATAAGATTATTCATTATGTAACCGGGACATCCAAACAGCCTTTCACACTTTAAATCTACAGGAATTAACTTGACTTGCAAATCACCATAACTGCATAACAGCATCTTTTTATCCTTTGCTCTCTGTAGTCGTCCCGCTCTGCAGAAGATCGTCAGAGCTGTCGAGGGTTAAGTGTCCTGCCTGAGGCTGCTGCCACCTTACTGTAACTCAGTGAGTTCAGGTTGTGGCCCAGTTGTGCAAAGAAGCCTCTGGGATCTGTACCGCGGACCAGCAGAGCCCTGTGAGGAGCAGCCTGAAGCTCTGCAGCAAAAACACAGTATATATATACAGTAAATATGACAGTCAGGAAAAGAAAAACTCACCTGAAGAAGGTGACGAAGAACTGCACCAAGTCCATGATGCTGTTGTGCTGCGAGAAGGCAATCTGGGAAAAAGGACAGAGCAGAGAAGAAACAGCTGAGTATGAAAAGTTGCAGTGGTCATATATCTTAATTACATCTCCGCTATTTTCATGTCTGCATATAAATAAGCATCTTTGCGATCTTTCCCAGAGGCTGACATCTCCAAGAGCAAATCCGCATATTTAAAATGCATTTTTGCTCAATTTATTGTGAAATGTTTAAACATGATTACAGTTGACAATATCACAATTACATTAAATTACAAACATATACACAAACCTCCACTTTGACCTAAATGACCCGTTTATTTTTTACATTTTCAGCCTGATATAAGGAATAAATGACTAATTACACCAGCAGTGCTGTTCAGTCTCAGTTACGTAACTCCATCTTACCCCAAACACAGAAAAGCAGAAGGTTAAACAGGTAATGAAACACTGAAATACATCAGGCCAGAGCTAAGCGATGAATAGTTTTGAGTTTAATAAGTGCATATTTTAAAAAAGAAGCTGTATTTTTTTTTTTTTCTCACAAAGCAACCAAAACACACAAAGACTTTACATTCCACGAGATCCAACGAGCGCCTTACGCAACCTCGCTCGCCTCACACATGTGTTCCGGCGCATCATGTGAAACTGATGCAACAACTGTGCATGAACATCTCTCTTACCTAAGGCCAATGTTCAGAGCTCTTACATAAGGCCAACAATTTCATCCCTGCCAAACACATTCTCACATGTTCTCTATCTCCTTTTGACACACACGCCGAGCACAATGCGAGCCATCACCCATATGGTTTTGCAGGTTGTTATGAGATTAACCTGTGAGAAGAAAGGCTTCTGGCCTTTTGTGCTCTAAAGTGTTTCTGCAGCACTTTGTTCAATTGAACTCCGACAAACCCGCTGGATGTTACAGCACCACTAAATCCACTGACTGCACCATCCATCATCGCAGTGTTTTCTGCGCTGGGATGCTGGTGCAGTGTGTGGCCCTCTGCTGTCCCGAGATCCGATACACTCAGACATCCTGTGGGATTATTTTAAAGGGTCAGTTCACCCATATTCCAACAGAGGAAGTATATATTTTTTTCCATTTAGTCCTTGTGGTGTTTAGTCATGTGGATAGTTTCTGGTTTTAGGTGTTGAGATCTGAAGGAACTCAGCCACATATAGAGGAGGAAAATAAAAATGTATTTGCGCTCGTCAAAGCACTAAAAATATTACATGTGAAAAGCTAATATAAAGTAGACTTTCCAGAATCAATTTCTCATTATTACGGCAAATTAATTGGCGTTCCGAGGTATTTTTCAGTGAGCGAGTCTGTCAATTTATGATCATGAAAACACATCTGTTTAACTCTGACTCACAGTAATGACACAGTTTGTAGTATGTAGGTTTTCTCTTGCGTTCATAACTCATTGTTATCACTGCTCAGACGTCTAAAAACCCAAACTGCTTGCATGAGTAAATACCATCAAGGAAAAGAGGCAAAATATGGTGAAATTAACCTTTAAACTGAACATATACTTTACACATGTTTTCCACATCCACTAATGAAGCACAAAAGATATAAACAAAATGTTTTTCTACATGTATTCAAAGGATACACATTCTATTGTATGTTGCAACATTAAAATAAAAATATGAAACAGTACAAAAGACATATTTCTTCTCGTTTCATCAGCAAAAACACCCACATATTGCTCACAAATCACTCCAAAGCCTCTTCCTCACCTCTCACCTTATCTCATCCCCCTGCAATCTGTCTTCATCATCAGCTGTGTGTGTTTATTGTGTGTGTTCACCTGTTTTTTTTTTGTTTTTGTTTTTGTGTCTCAGAGTGTGAGCGATGCACCCTGCTGTTTCGGAACAAAGTTTTGGCCCTTAGCTACGAAAACTTCCTAAAAGGCCATTGTTGTCCATGTTTAAACTCCCTAATAAAAGGATTATTTATTACAGACATAATTGATTTTCCATTCACATTTCTGCCCCGTAGGAACGAAACAGAGCAGAGTTGTTGCTGTTGTCTTGTTGGACGAGGATTCGGAGATAGATGCACACAGCAGAGCAAAGTTCTTCAAGGTCACAGCCAACCATAGCAGATAATGAAATGGTCGAGCTCAAGATCACAAACAAACCACAGACGAAGATAGCGGTGTGTGCAGCTGCCACGAGAGCAAACACTTCAGAGACCCAATGTCACTTCCTAAAAATGAAAAGAAAACCTCCAGTTCTGTTGCGTGTTTCAGCATGTGTTACTGAGTTAATGTCACAAACTTTGTAACTCAACTTTGTGGTGGCACATGGCACAGAAGAGACGTAGTCGAGGTAACATATCGTGTGTCCACGTGGAGAGAAAATGTGCTTTACTGAAGCATCGTCAAGTGTTATCATAGAAACAGGACAAAGATTTCCAAGGCTGTTCTGCAGTAATAAAAGAAAGAACAAAGCCACGTTCAGTGAGCTACAGCGGTATTCAAGTTGTACTAGTCAGGTTGAATCATTTTAAACAGCAAGTCAATTCAAAAGGTCACATTGTTATTTCTCTAATTATAAAGCAGGCGGAGGTGTTTAATAAATACTAAAGAATCAAAAGCAAATACAAAAATACGCCGGCTCAGGCCCACAAGAACTGACCGATCAGAACAGCCTGGAGTCTGTTTTAAAGAGACAGACCCTGAGAAAAGGTGCTGCAGCAGCGAGCAAGACACCCTGAATGAAATAATGAACCTGAAAATGAGCATAAAATGGGACCTTTCACAGTTAGTTACTCACATTTGGGATGTGTAGTCCTCAAAACCTAAACAATGAGTGGTTTACTTGTCAGTATCTTCCAACATCAGCCGATATGACGAATGTGTTTCGAATATAACTTGTGTTACATCGGTGTTCGAGTTAGAAAAACACTGCTGTCCTTTATCAATAGTTGACTGTTGGCACAAACTCGGTCCAAACCACGCTGTCTTGTTTCAAAGTAAAGATCCCTCCTATTACCACCAACTTCATGCTGTGATGTTTATGTTAAGTTGATTGAAGCTTTTGCCACTTTATGTCAGTGATATTAAATACAAGTATATTTATTTGAGAGATATTTCTGTGAAAAACACTAATAACAGGATTAAAAATCTGGCCACATAAAGGCTCAGCAACAAAAAACAAAACAAAACAAAAACACAATGACTAATAAACACGTCTTATCTTCACACTGCTTGTACTGTATGATGTGCAGAGCAGGAAGACGTGACGGCAGCTCTCAGACTGCTGCGGATGAGGACATCAGCTGTAACATTTTGTTCTTAACTCAGACGTCAATGTCAAGTAAGTCTTTTTGTCTTTAGTGTAAAAAGCTTCAGGTTCCTAATTAAACAGCCGCGATTTCTCTCTAGACGTCTTCACATGATGAGCTGTTTCATAAGAGGCGAAGCCCGTCTGGCAGACCTGCACTCTTTTATTCATTTGGACACATGTATATTTCATTTTAACTGGCTTTAAAGTCTTGCATTTTCCTTTATGAAACTTTAAAACAATGTGAAACTGCTACATTTGAGGCCGCTAATGTGCAAATTAGCATGTGACATCATCTGATCCTCACGACAGATGGTCTGCCAGAACAGGAAAAGATCCTTTTTTTAAAAAAATGAGAAGGACCGCGGAGCAACACTGCAGCTAACAGGGACTATGAAGTATTAAAACAGTGATCACAGGCATCACAATACATCTGACGGCAATATATTTCAAGCATGTTCAACATGGGGATACCTTTAAATGGCCCTAATAGCCGGAAAGGCTGTTTCTTTGTCTTTGGCGAATCCTCTGAGACCAGTCAGGAGGAGAGAGAAAGAAATGGGGCAGAATGGACTTAAGAGGTTTACCGGCATTTGTGCAGCAGGTTAAAATGGCCTGACAGTGAAAAAGCTGCAGAAAAGCTGATTTTGCTCCAGAGGGACACGGCATTAATACAGGCATCAGGGAGAAAAGAGCCTGGCTTTGCATTCAGGCCTCCCATGCAGCAATTTACATCATTACTCCCTGACAATATAAAGACTTATTATGGATGTACACACACACAGACACACACTAACTCAGAAAGAAAAGAAAAACAGCAACATAGATGCACATCTCCTGCTAGTAAACAGATAAACATGCATCAAAAATGAATGCAACAAAGAGCTGAGACACAAAAAACACACAGTGGACAAACTGTGAACATTATACTTAATATGGTTAATTTATAATGACTCCGACATGGCGCTTAATTTATCTCTCCCTGACACACACACACACACACTTTCCAGTCCCACAGCAACTCCAGCCAACAGCCATCATTTCAATTTACAACAACTGCAGTCGTTAAAAACAACTATAATCAATAAGCTGTTTAGACCACACCCTTCTCTTCCTGAGCCACACCACTGCAGAGCCACAAACACACAAGCCTGACCCCATTACACACACACACACACACACACACACACACACACACACACACACACACACACACACACACACAGGAACACACAGACCTACGCATGATGCAACCTTAACATACACAAGTTATGCACAAATTACCATAAACATGTTAAAGTTAATGCACTACTCCTGAATATCTGCTTTAATTGGGTAACGTTCACTCCCTCCTGAGACTGTGTGATGGCGCTGGTAAATCTATTCATGGTCATCTCAGAGGCTGCAATTTTCATTTGTTTAGTCAAAACAAATTAAATTCCATCTCTCAAGAGAAGTGATTTATATTAGATTGAAAAAAAAGGCTGCGCAGGGTTTAACCGTTTCATTCGACATGTAGTTAGAAATCTGCAATTTCGGAGGCAGGGATTGATGCACACTGTCCCAGTTTGGGTTGTTTGTTGCCATAGTAACACTTGCAACTTTCTTCCATACTTGGGTCAAAGTAAAACAATATCTTAAATTATTTATTTAACCAGGTTCCATCTTGCTACGACAAATCGCTGTTTAGTGGATCAGACAGTGGAGTTTTCTGGATATCGGAGCGGGTCAGAACATGTGCACAGTGACGGGTTTCTTGGCTGGTGGTCCCTAGTTTAGTTCTTATTTTGCACTCTACATCCTCCTGAGGAAAATGTCTGTCTCATTAGCAGCTAAATGCTCCACTAAGTCACCAGCTAGTCTCCAACTGTGCCTGTCTACAGGTTCCTGCTGAGCAGGTGCTGTACAGTGAGTTTTTTTGGAGATAGCTGTTGCTTTTACAGAAAACAACTGTCTGATGTGGCGGAAAAAACGACACTGTGTGCTGAGAGTGAACCAAAACCAACAGATCCTCATACCTAAGTGACTAAAGAGGCTGATTGTCAGCATCTCCCAAAACAACATGGCCCCTGCAGTGCAAGGGAGACATCACATCTCTGTCATACGGCCACAGATCAGTTAAATAAAAGTGGTTGGTTAGGTTTATGATCATTTCATAGTTTGAGATAAAATTTATTTCATGATCATATGGCCATAATAGTTATTACAGCAGCAAAGAAAGGACGTCAGTGCATCAGAGGCGGCAGTGCATGCTGGACTTCAGCAGACTGCTGTTCCTTCCCGGTGTGAAACCAAAAGTCAGCAGTGAGTTTTTTTTTGTACTTATTAATGTAGGTAACTTCTGGCAAGTGACTAACTTGAGATCAAACTGTTCTTTTAACCCAAACCACAGTGTAATCAAAAACCTAAACATTTAGTAGCTTTGTTGCCCAAACCTGACCAAACTGCAACTGTATGCTGAAGGTGTAGCACACCTATCGCTGGTGCGCTACAACTGCCATGTAGTTTTGGGTGTCATCGGCGTATACGCTCATTTAGGCAGATGGATGTGTTGGAAAAAAATTGGATTATTGTCACGTTTGTGTTGCTCATGTAGTGATTTTCTACAAGTCAATCAGCCCTTAAAGCAAAACTCTCACAAAAATGCAACCTAGGCTTTTTTTTTGTGAATGTATGTGAGTCAAACCTTCGTGTAAAAGCATAATTACAACAAAAGAGACACTTTTAAGATTTACTGTATTTTCGTTTTCAGGTCAAACTCATTTTCAATGGGAGTGCTACGGGCACTTTTACGATAGCATCAAAATCTCTATTTTTAAAACACTAAGAAGCCTCGACACAACATGAAACTTTGCTGATAGTATTACCAGAAAATTTTTTGAACAGCTCACGTTAGCAGATACAGTTCAGGGTGTATAACTCTGTGTACACAAACAATGTAAACCTAACAAACAACTTTTCTTGCCTAAACCTTTACTGATCTGTGACCGTATGACTCGGGTACATTCACAAAAAAAAAGCCCAGGTTGCATTTTGGCAAGATTTTCGCTTGTCCAACACATGACGAGTGAAAACGAGTCTCCCCTCTATCTTTACTGCAGAAATGGACCAAATCATTTGTTAGGTAGCAAAACATCACCAGTGGAACAGAACGTAACGATGAAGAGCTCAGACAGTCTGAACAGAGATAATGAAAATTCCCCTGATTCTTAGTTAAATTTAAAGAAGAAATATCTTTCCACCTCTCAGATTGAAATGACTTCCAAGTTGAGACAGAGAAGTGTGACTAATGTATGAGACCAAGTGTTTAATGCAGAGATTGGAGCTTCCGCAACACAGCGTGGTGACTGTAACCGCTGATACAAAAGGCTTTTGGAGGAAAACACTGCAGGAAAGAGGGAGTCAGATAAATTACTACAAATGGGAATTCTCCAACAGACGAAGAAACACTGAAGTAACTGCAAACACACAAAAGATAGAAGCTGTTTTTCTTTACTATAGAATATAATTGTTCTGAGATCAGGGGTCAGCTGCCTGTTCAGGGGCAATACTTTTTTTTTTTTTAATCTTGAAGCTCGAACTGCAATTACCACAGGGGAGAGTGTGTGAGAGTCAGAGACAGGAACAGAGGGAGGAGACGGAGGTAAAAGATGAGAGGAATGACGTAAAGAGGCCTCCAAGGACCCTGCCACTGAAGTCCAGTCATTATGGAAGGACTACGGTGGCCCTCTGGGGACAAGTTCACAAGCTGTGACAGCAGTGGGCTGCCTTTTATATCCCTAACCCTGAACTCAGGGCTGCTTGTTAAAACCTGAAAGGAAAGAAAGTGTTTGGCAAATCAATAAGACAAGGAAGAGAAGAAAATGAGTGAAAAAAAAGAGAGGAGGAAATGGACGGAGAGAGCAGGAGGAGGGGGAATGAAGAGATGAAGCAAGGAAGAGAAGCTGAGACAAGATGAATGGAGGACGACAGCAGGAATCAGTTCATTTACTCTTCTTTCTTAATTCTCATCAGGGCTGCAGGCGGCTTAGATGCAGCAGGTAGAAGGAGGGAAGAGGAGAGAGGAAACAAGCTCATCACAGCTGGACTCATAGCTACAACCGTCCTCTCATAGTAGGAATAACATGGCTGCACCAGATTCAGTAGTAGTTGGTTTTTGCTCTTGAACTGCTGACTACAACTTCTGAACATGGTGCTGTAGAGGATGACTGGCTGCTAAGCCTCAGAGACCCGTTTAATTAGATCATTTTAATGTTCGTCGGGACAATTTCCAGCCGTCTTTGGGGGCAACAAAACCAGCTATTTTTAACAAGATGTCGGGACGTTTTGTGTCTTCTTGTCAACAAAACCTGGTGTTGTTTTTGTGCCTAAACTTAAACAGACTTTAACCAAATCTCCGTCACTGCACAGAGATGAAAACTGAAAACACCAAGATACCGTTTGCAACACACCACTTCACCTGGTGCAGCCACTCTTTAGAAAAAAACTGTAGTAAGATAATTAATAGCTAAAAACTGATGATGAATAGTGATTTAGTTTGGAACTTACACTGCCAAAAGAAAACATGCGACTCAGTTGCCACTTAAAAGTCCCATTTTTTAGTTTTCTGGCCTCTTCATCTTGTTACCAGTTCACCCTCTTTTCTGACAAAGTGATGAATGTTTTCTGTGGTACATACAAGTTTTTTTGTCCAACTATACAGAGCCGAGCAGACGTGAGGCAGGAAAAAAAATGTATGAGTGCTCCATCGAATCAATAATCTTGCTTCAATTACAAATGATTCCCTAAAACTATATTTTTATGCTCAATTTATGTATGTAATTCCCCTAAATGTATTCATTACCCCTCTAAAATGAATAATACATAACTGTGAAATTCTCATTTAGGTAATTTCCCTTCCCTCACTTCTCTGTTCCGAGAGGGCAACGGAGCATTTTGGAGATTATAAACACAATCTCATGTTCCACAGGCGAAAAGAATATCCAGCGCAAGATTTCAGCACAAGATAAAAAGTGAAACTTTATCAAATTCATTCTGGAGTGAGGAATATTTTGAGGCTTTACAGACAGACATTTACAGCATCTGTTTGAGGAAGAAAATGTTTTCCGTTGACTTTTCACTCTTCTTCATGTGACTTTGGGTGGATTTTGTTTTCTCTCTCAAATATTTAGCCCAAGGAAACGATGCAGGACGATATCATACGGTCTTCTTAGTGGAGCTCATGTGCCCTGCATAGTGATATGTGATATATATTGGTTTTAGTCCTAATAATGTTTAGGACATGCAAACATCAGCATGTAAATATAAATTTCCAGCGGACTGTAAATGTGTTTACTGCACACTCTTCCTCTCTATTTGCATATTCATGGAGCCCTAATGACCAAAGTGAGGCAGTTTTCGAGTTCCGTCTCCACCTACATGGTATGTAAATGAGTGCAGCTCTGCCATATGTGTGCACTTGTTGTCATGAGAGCTCACAGATGTAGCTCTTTTTAAACAGGTGCTCGAGACCCACTGCTGCGTCAATCTGCAGCTCAAACACGAGCAACAAACTGCAGCGAGAACAGCACGATATCATCCACGAGGACTTTCCACTTGTTAGTCTGATTTCAGATTTTCATGTTCTCATTTACAATTATACCTCTCACTAATCAGTCACCAACAGAAACTCACTGAAGTCAAGTTACAGTGTCGTGGCTGCACATGACACGACGTCTTGTGAAAAAGTTTGTAAGTGTAAGTCTTAAATAATATGTGAAAAATGTCTTTTTTGCCAAGAACCCAATGCAAGTGGCATTAGATTAAAGTGAAACTCTCACCTGGTTCGAGCCTCAACTTCAAACTATGACTACTTATATGTTTAGCATCGGCTTTTGACTCGAAGGACTCAGCTGTCAAGTTACCAAGACAATTGTTGTACGTGACATCCAGTTTGACTTCAAAATAAACTGTTCTAACAAACAATATCACTCATTTTGCCTTTTGGACTGTTATTAACAAATGACTCTGGACTCGACTGCCCCTCATCTCTGACTTTTCCTGCTCTTTACACTGCTACACTAGACTTGCAGGGTGAAACCTAGAAGCACGAGGCCAGCGACCAGGCTGCTGTAGTAACAACGTGGGAGTGAGAACGGGCTGCAAAAAGCTCCGAGCAGATTTCCTTTCCTTCCGATCGACTGATTACCAGATTTAATTGAAAAGCATTGATCTGGGTCCATAATCTGGCTGTCATAAATGCTATTGTGCCCGGGTCCTCACAACGAATTCCCACACGACCCGTCTAATTAGTCCTGATGCTGCTGATGACTGCAGTTGACTTCCTGTCTGGTTAAATGGGCAGCACTCAACCTTCACTCTTCTCTGCCAGCCTATGGAACATAATACTGCCTGGACGAGATGCATCTGATAGACACTTCGTGTGTGTGTGTGTGTGTGTGTGTGTGTGTGTGTGTGTGTGTGTGTGTGTGTGTGTGTGTGTGTGTGTGTGTGTGTGTGCGCAGATGGTTAACCATTTCAGCTTCTGTTTTAATCCAATAAAGGAAACTCTGATCAGTGAGGGTGTTTCTTCGTGTGTTTGCATGTGTGTGTGTGTGTTTGAGTATGTTTGCGTGTGTGTGTGTGTGTGTGTGTGTGTGTGTGTGTGTGTGTGATCTGATTAGGAGAGGCATCCTATTTAATGACGGCAGGCGCAGAGGATAAATAAGTGACTGTGCACTGAGCGGCAAATCAAATCAACCCAACCAATCACGCCAGCCTCCAGTTCGACTGCAACAAAATGGCTGCTCACCTCTGACAGGAGGCTTTTAATCAGCCGGCCTATAGGCTGTGATGCATCGAGGGGGGAAAGCAGCAGGAACATGCAGACGGATGGACGTGGACACTAAGAAAATGCGTGTTGTTCATCAAAAACAACAAAAGTGGACTTAAAAAGAGACGAAAGCGTGCTTTGTCTCCTGCAGTCGATTTTAATTCAGCATGTGAGACATAAAGAGTGGAGACAAAGGCCTCTTCATCGCTCATTTTCCAAGTTATTACAGTTCCCCATTTCTTTTCTTGTGGAGATAACATTTTCTGCTAAATTTACAAACAGAGATGTTTCAAATTAGAAACAGTTACGGTCTCAAGTTATACAACTTCTGGCTGAATTAAACAGTTTCAAAACACGGAAGATGAAGAGAGAAAGTGGGTCATGTTCCCAGAATGTTTGTGGGCTCGATCAATAAAACATGATTTTTTGATTACAAAACGAAACCAGGCCGGTTACTAGTTTCTGGGAAAAAAAAATGGTATCAAAAGTAACAAATCAGAGTGATGATCTAAAATGTGCCCGCGACACATTTTGTATATTTATTCTTTTATTTATATTCTACACTGTTTACATTAAACATATGATTTCTACTCATTTTCTACTGAGTTTCTTTATAAAACATTTAGCTTTTCAATTCTAATATCTAAGACATTATCAAAGTCGAATCTGCAAATCAAGAATAAATTAACAAATAAAAGTTTCCAATTTGTAATCATTTAAAAGTATAAATCATATTTCTTTTTCCCAGAAATGGAGACATACAGTTAAAGTCCGTAGTTTCCTGGTTAGAAACGAACTGTTGTTGTTCTCGTGATGCTGAGCGCAGGAGAATGAGGGCGGGGGTGCAAGGTCAAGCGTGACAGAACCAATCAAAATCAGTTCCAGCAGAACGACCGATCCCGACACCTCCCCTCGGCCCTACAACCAGCCTGGACCTCCAGCTGACGTCAGGACGCCGCCAGGGAAACACTCACAGGTCGCATCAGTGCATGTGCGTGTGTCATGTGTGTGTGTTTTTCGTGGATTTCCGTCTAGTTGCAGACCTGCTGGGTGAGGACGGTGCGTACTTGGATCCATCCATGAGAATATTTTCACCTTTTTCAGCAAACATGGAACGTTTCAAGTGATGTAACAGTACGTGTGTGACTAGGAGACATTTTTTTGACGGCAAACTTTATCTGTATATTATTTTTTGTGCACATTTCAAAGTATTGCATTAAAAACAGTTCATGGAAATCACATAATTAAAAATAACCTAAATGTTTCATTAAGCTCTTAACTAGCTGAGGTGGTTATTGCTTCTTTTTCAAAGAAAGAGTTAATGTGCTGGAACAATCTTTGCTAAATAAGAAAAAAAATCTGCAGCCTCTCTTTTTTTTTTTTCTTGTAACATTTCAAAAGCTTGCCTCAAATTTCCTCAACAGTCTGATGGAAACTCTGCCACAACAAAAAACAGATAACAAGTAGTTGCAGTGACTTTACTCCTCATATTAAAAGCTATTTAAATAGTTGTCAGTTTAATTCTGCAACGGCCTTAATGACATTAAATTTGCTACAACTCTGATTAAAGTTCGGTCGGTTTGGGAGCTTTGTGTGCTGAAGAATCGACCTCGGCATGTCACCGTACTTCTACTCCTTTAGTACAATGAACAAAAAGATTGTCATGGCCACGAGGAGAAGCAACGGAAAATACTTTATAATTGCACCCGTGTGCAGAAATTATGTTGACAACACCTTCATTCTCTGGCCAAGACATGACGAGGCCTCCACGAATCAAGAGAAAGCAAATCAGTTAACAACGAAGTGACAGAGGAAACGTGTGCTATCAGAGAGTCAACGACAGTCTTCTGTGCAGCAGACGTAACACCGAGGTTCCTGTGAATTAAAGAAGGACCTGATGTCCAGATCATGTGAAGTGAATCTGTGCATCAGTGTGTGTGTTTGTGTTTCACTGCAACAAACCAAGAAATCAAATTTTAGTGTTAATACAAGCTGCCAGATTCTCAAACATACACAGCTCATGGGTCAGATGAGTAAGATTCTAGTTTGACCTCCGATATTCAAAACACTGTGAAATATTAGGAATCCTTCTCTGGGGGCCGTGAATATTCACCGAAGATCACAAGACCTTCAACCATTATTTGTTTATCGGTTGAGCAGAACGTTTGACACGTCGATGTCAGGAGATGAAAAAGGTCAGAGAGGCAGCGAGATCATTTAAAATCATCTCTCAGGAGATTAATGAATAAGCATTCCACATTTCCTGACATCTGGCTGGTGGACGTCAGGATCTGTAGCTGTGATGCGTTTGTGCTCTGTCTCTTCCTCCCTCTCTGTCCTTCATGTTTGTGTGCACCTGTATGTGTGTGTGCAGGTCTATTAGATCAAATACATCAGACCGGGTCATTACCAATTCTCAGAACAATTTCTCATCCTCGCCCTGTGCTGGCGTCAGAAGCCACCAAGGTCACAGGACCGGACGCCGAGTGCTCCTCGTGTTACACCCGGGCAGGTCCGACACGGCGGTGAGATAGGACCTCGTCGTGGTAATTATCATATCACCTTTCAACCAGCAGATATATGGAGCGCTGATAATGAAGCAATAATGGGAAATGCATATGAGGGGGGAGCGATCGATGGACAAACGACCCATAACGAGGTGCCGGACGCTCTGCAATAAACGCCGACATTTATATATACAGCGAACGACTGCGATAACACAAGCTGACTGGGATTAAGCTTCCAAATTATCTTTCTCCCTAATGTGCTGGGCTTCAGTCCATTACATCTGAGCTTTCAAAACATGTGGTTAAGCACAAGACATCCACTCAGTCCTTGCAGAGACAGATCATTAACGTAGCATGTGCAACATATGTCCGATATATGTCGCACCGCAGACGAAATAAAATCGTGAAGTTTCTGGACAAACTGTCAGTGAGTGTAAGAGACAAAATGCCATGGCTTCACAGAGGAAATGGGTAATGTGGCGTAACTTCACACTGCATCTCAAACTACATCTTGATTGAAAATATACTGATATATCTTAAAAGGCTGATGTACCGCCAACCGCTTGCTGAATGCTTTTGCAATCAAGCAGCTACTGGCACCCATCCATCGTTCCATCGTTCCATCCATCCATACTTCCACCACACATCTTTGTCCGTCTCCAGACCTGCTGTCCTTCTCCCTAAATCTGTCAGACGGTCTCCATTTTCTTAACAGTGGACATTTCCACTATAGGGGAGTCTCGACATCAGTTTAAGAGCCATCCTGTCTTCACTCTCCTCCCTAAATTCTCCATTCTGTCACTTCTTGAGTCCATCCATCAGCACACACACACGCTGCACCCTGCATGACAGTCATCTTAAAATATCACCGCTAAAAGTCTACTTCAATTTAATGGATCATAAGGCTGCAGCGTGAATATTTAGTGTGTGCGGCTGCCGCCTGGAGATTTAATCCGGTGCTGCATAATTGATGGAGAGACATTGGGAAAACTCACAGATCATTAAATGTGATAGCGGATTTGCAGAACACTTTTCAGAATAGTTTATGCTCAGCGTTCTGTCAGGGCGATATGTTGTGCAGAGAGACGGCTCCTGAAAACTGGAGATGATGATGACGACGAAGACGACCATGAATCCTCACACGCTGTTTTATTTATGTGTTATATAGTGACCCAACTTCTCGGGAGAATCAGGGTTTTATTAAAAATCAGTGATGGAGTGTAACTTTGGTCGTTGTTCTTTACTCGAGTCCATTTTTTTTGATAATCAACTACATTTTGGAGGCTAATATTGTTCTCTTTACTCACTATATTTATTTCATAACTTTAGTTAACAGTTACTTTGCAGGTTGCGAGCTGCATCAGAGCAAAACCAGCTTATTTTTTAATCTAATTATTTTACTAGCAATCAGATAAATCAGAAAAATGCAAAATTTTACATCTTTTACTTGACCATTTGATATTAAAATATATTTATTGTCAGAATATCTTTTAATGTTAAACTATATTTAATAACAGATACTTAAAGATTGTTACTAAGGAACTTTTATGGGAGACTTTTACTTTGACCCAAATAATATTTTACAACAATATCTTTACTTTTATTCAAGTTTGACTTGTTATTATCACCTTTTAACCCCTGAGACTTACATAATCCTAAACTATACATGTTAAAAGTAACTACCTTTCTGTTTTTCTTTCTTTTTTATCCTTGTTAATGTATTTTAACTCAATATCTGCATAAAAACAAGCTCAATGTTCTCATTAAAAGCATACACAGACATTTGAAACTTGTATGAGGTCAATATTGTTACAGCGCACTGTAAGACTAAACCAGATGTCGCAGTGAGATCATAAAATCAGTCATGTCATCATTAGTCATGTCTTTCTCTGTCATCAAAAAGGATTTCACAATATTCCCTCTGCTGGTAAGAGAAACATTTATTTGCTGGTTTTTGGAAACAATAAGTTTGAGTTTCTACAGTTTTAATGTTTTTTGGCCTGGACGCTAAACATGACAGTCGCTGTGACATCCTTTCATACCGAACAGAGATGCTCAGATCTCGTATTGTGTTGCTCACTGATTACTTATGTCACTGTATTAGTCCCAAAAGAAAACTGATTTACAGTGTAGGCACAGGAATAATACACAAACTGATTAAGATTAATTAAAGACACAAGTCATCTGAAAAGAGAGCCCCTCAAACAATGCAGGACTGTCATCTGTATTTATGAACGCTGTTGCGAAAGATGATTAAAAAAAAAATGTCATGTGTGATTCATTTTGTGAAGCCACACAAGGAGAGCTAGTTTTTCTTTGCTGGATTTAGATGAGAATCAAGAAAACAAGACAATAAACCTCAAACACCTGCCTGCAGGTGAAAAGTCCTCCAACTCATCATCATCATCATCATCATCATCATCATCAGCATCAGTCGGATCAGAAGTTCCCTCAGCTGATTGTACAAAAAGCTGCAACTATTTTCAAAAGGTTCACTTATTTCTCTGTTTTATTATCTGTTTCTTTGACATGTTGACATATTTGCTGCCTACAAATATTTAATAAACACCCATATTTATTATTTGCATTTTTAGATAAAAATTCACTGCTGTTAATTTTGTACTATATCATGTTTATATGTAAATACGTCTATTCACTTTCTTAGCCTTCTAAGTATATTGTCTATTCTTGTAACTGGTTTTGTCTTTTGTAATATTCTGTTGTTTGGCTTGCAAACAAATCTCCGCATTTGTGGGACATTAAAGGATTCCTGATTTTGATTCTAATTCTGATTCTTCAAGTTACTGATTAATCATTTGAGACTTTGCTGCTTTCTCTCTGTTTAATATGACTATGAATTGTCACCGTGTGTGATCTTGGGCTCTGGGAACTTGCGATGGTGATTCTTCAGTATTTAAGACGGTAGAGAGATAATTAATAACAACTAGACAAATCCATAATAAATAGTCGTTAATTGAATCCCGGGCTGTTGACCTCATTTTTGACGTGTCAGTGATCATTCGTCAGCTTTGGTAGAACTGAAATGAGATGTTAATGTAACTTTAAGATTAAAAAGGTCATGAACAACAGTTCCCTTGTCATCCCCCCTCCCGTGTTTCTAACCTGGATCTTGATCGGCCAGCTGAAGTTGGACACGTAGACGTAGAAAGTGATGTTGTGGTGAAGTCTGAAGTCGAACTTCTCACACGAGAAGCTGTCACGGTGCTCCTTGATGTTGGTCCTCGCTATGATGGGCATCTCCTCGCCTGAGATGGTGCCGGCTGTGAAATACAGAGAAGACACATACGTACGGAAACGTCACGTGAGAAACAGTTTCAAGAAGAGGATTTTCACATGTGTATTAGATATTTTTACGTGAAAACAAAACATTCCAATTGAAATCAGGAGAAATTTGCTTCCTCACACATGTAATCTATATTATTACAATTAAAAATGGGACATGTGAAACTAAAAATAACATCACAGGTGAAATGAAAATGTTCAGATGTCGGGCTTCGGTCACATGTGGATGAGATTAGAGAGGAAAAAGTCAAAGACAGAAGCATCACTGCGATGTTCAGTGTGAAAGCTTTCAGGGTTTTATTGTATCTCTGCTCAACAGCCTTCATTTATCATAGAAAACCAACAGACAACATATCAACAGTTTGTGGTCATCAATAAGAAATGTCTCCAGAAGTGAAGTGAGACATGAAGGATGTGAGGAAACACCGAAAAACTCCCTCAACTGAGTAAAGACTTAATCAGACGTATTTAAACCTGAATGCAGAGATGGGTGACAAGAGATAGAAATAGAAAGAATAGAAATGAAGAAGTGATGGATGAGGATGGCAACAACAAAAAGGCACAATCCAGTTGGGATCAGGAGGGAATAAAGTTGGGATCGGGGCCAATCAGATGAAAATTTTCTCCCCCGTCTCTCAGCTTGTGGGAGACGAAACCTCAACAAGCTAAAAACAACTCTGCAGTTTGAAATCCTGCAGCTCTGTGAGAGCAGCACGATGACAGTCAGACAGTTTGACCCAGCTGCTTTCAGTGTGAACAACCTTGTGAGGAGACGCAAGTGAGCAGGTTGGGATGAAAACATTTTTTTTTTTTTTTTTTTTAAAAAGGCGTGCTTCTCACCCCGAGCAGGCAAATTATTTTCATGATACCTCGCAGTGATTCAGAGCGAGCTTGTAAATTCCTCTCAGCGCTGAAGTGGTCTGATTTCAGTATCCTTCAGCGCATCATCAGCAGTTCTGTTTTAATGACTGAGTTTTTCAGACATTGTGAATAAAATATTCCCACCTCCTGCTTTATCAGGGCCATTAAACACTCTGTAATAGTCCGCACACGATGACACATATACACACACAAACTCTCGAGGCCTCCAGTCCCAAAACTGAAGAGGGTTCTGGGCCCCAAGACACTGCAAGTGTGTGAGCAGAGTGTCTTTTTTATCTTAATTAAAATCAGGAGGGAAAATGTATAAAACGCCCTATGCCAAAATTTAAAATAGCTTCTGATGTGTTTTGTCAGGAGGGGGAAATCCCCGAGAGGTGCACAGCAAAGTGAATATGACCATTTTACTTAAGGACATTTGGACGACAGATATCTCTGAGATATCTCTACAGACAGGCAGCTAAACGACAGAGCTGCAGAGACGGACCAAACAATCAGCCACCGCATCGAAACTCAAATTAGATTTTATATTAACAGCTCACTTTGAGTTTCATTAGACAGCAGCGACGTGTCAGAGAGATGTTCAATTATCAAGATTTATGACTTTTTATTAAAGAGACGACTGCCTTTAACGCTTTTACTGACATTAAATGTTCCTCATTATCTTATTTTACACAGGATTATTAAGGAAATGTGTGTCAATATTGTACGCTGTGGTTATTCTAATAATTCAGCACTGAGAATAATGAAAAAAGGGAGGTTTTTTTTCTTTATTTACAGATATAATGTGTCAGAAGTCTGCATGAGTTGTGTACTCACATTATCCCAGAGAAATCTGCAAGCTTACTCAATGTAATGGTGCATTTTGATTGGTCACCTGATGCTACTTACAGGAAAGGAAAGTAAAGCAAACAAGACTAAACTTAAAGTGAGTTAAACTTTGAAACTTTACTTCATCTTTGAACATTTGTGCAGGAGTCAGCAGCCAGGCTGAAACCCAGAAGTGAAGAGAAATCCACTTTTTTTTTAACCCAAAAGTTAAAAAGTTATGTCTGAGCTCTCCTCGTGTCTATAAACGACTCCAAATCAGAGCAGAATCCGATTTGACTTCAGGTGTTTATTCCTCCAGAGTGTCTGTTTCTGAACCCAACTCAACCCCCCACACAACACCAGACAGACAGAGAAGCGCCTAGCAGTGGAAATTACATATTACATTTTAAACTCTTAAAGGACCTTTCAGTGATTCTGCTCAGGGTGAAGGCTGGTGTGATACTACTCTCAATCAGACACAGCTTGCAGACAAAAACAATCCTGAGGAGAGTCTGATGAGCCGATATCGCACCACGACCTGTGTGGGCGTCTGCTGGTCTTGTTTATTGACAACTCCAAGCAGGCGGAGAACTAGAACGCCTGCAAGGAAATCAAACAAAAGTGATTTTTCAAGTACAAATACAGTTTATTAATTCTCTACCTGTGGAGCTGAACGACCACGTGATGTTGAGGTTGAAGTTGTTCGAGGCGTTGATGGACATGTCGAGGTTCTTGTTTGCCTGCACACAAAGATAAAAAAAAAAAAAAAAAAAACACAGAGGGTTTTGTTTTGTCACTGAGCTGGAATAAAAAAGAAAAACTTGCAGACAAACTTCGATGCTCAGTAGATGGAAGTGGAAATGCACAGGATGAAGGCCTACGAGGCATTCAGACACAACGCAAAGCAAATTCACCTTGCCGTGTTTTTTTTTCTCGGTTTATTTATTGATTGCAGAGGTGGTCTGCAGTTCACGTTGCTGGACATCTTCCTCTGAGTGTATACAGTTGTTTTGCTTATTTTTCCTTTAGGTCTGTTGACCTTTTTGCACTTTGTCCACATTCATGAAGTACAGCAGGAAAAGACTTGTAACACCTCAGGGCAAATTTGAATCCGTTGGCCCTCTTTGTGTATCGCATCGATTTTGTCTGCGATGCTGCATCCAAATTCCACTTTGAGTTGTGTCTGAACACACCTCAAGGCACCGAGAGAGAAAAATAAGTCTGATAACTCTCAAGAATTTAGACGTCTCTCACTGTCGACAGCAGGTACCTGCGCTTAAGGGAAAAAAATGCCCCACAGCTTTTTTGCTCAACTTGTCTTCACACTCCTAACACACTAAATGCAGCAGCTTGGTCAGTGGCATTACGTAACTAACACACTGTAGTTATCTCTCTAGTGGATTAGCAAACAGAGCAAGAAAACTTAGCAACAGAGAGAGATCAGGGTGGCTGAACAAAGAGTGTCACAGATACGAAAACTGGGTCCCAATTATGTGGAAATACTTTCAAAAGTCAACTATCACTGTGCGTCTTTGACTCCATGGATCCTACCTGTTCAGGTGTGGCCATGAAGTTGATGGCGGTGTAGTAGCGGTCATCTTCCTGAAGCAGGCTGAATGTAAACTGGTAATCGATCAACAGGTTGTCTAGTAAAACAAAAGAGAGCGACAAGGACAGAAAGAGACGTGAAATAAAACAACACAGATGGAACAAACCTAATCAAAGACGTATTTATTAGCAGAAGTCACGCAACTTTAACTTCAGCCAGTTAAACTTTCACTGTGACGTTGTGTTTCTACAACTTTTTTTTTTGGTGTGTTTGGTCCTCTGATCACATCCATTCTCTCTTTAATAATACCACTCCTAATAAAACCTCATTTTCCGGCTCATTTTATTGACGATGCCGTCGAGCACAGACAGATTTATGAAAGCAAAAACGCGGCGGGGAACTGAGCGTCGGTCGATATTCAATTAGATGAATCGGGCTACAGTGGTGGAGTTTTGGACGGAGATCTCAATCAGCGGCAGGATAAACAAGGTGAGCACGTATGTGTGTATGATCACACACACACGAGCAGGAGCGCTCACGGTGATGATGCCATTTTGTCAGACGAGCAAACGATAGATCGATAGAACATGAGCGAGTCTAAAAAAGCATGTTCTCTTAGAGATTTAATCAGGTATGAAAGCAGCTCTTTGTTAGCCTGACAATGGCCGACGTATAGAGGGAATCACGGCAATTCCACATCTGGACTGACAGCAGGAACCACGATAGGTCACCTTGTCTCTGTGCCTGATGGGGGAGGATGAGGGGAGGGGAGGAGGAGGAGGAGGGGGAACACCGAGGAAGATGAGAAGAGAGAAAAGAGGGAATTATGGAGAGAAAGCAGCTACGTGGCCGCGAGAGGATAACAGCGTGAGAGGATATTTTTTTAAGTTAATCAGCGTGACTGCTGAGCGCCAACCCTTCAGGGGGATCCAGGTGCGTGTGTGTGTGTGTCGGTGTGTCGGTGTGTGAGTGTGATTCCTGCCTCTGAAGGCAGCTCAGGTTAAAACAGATTCAGGCAGGTAACACTTGCTGTTTTATTTCAAGCTCAAAGAGAAGTTGATGTTTTCATACGGAGCCTCGGTCTGAAGCACAACCAGTTACTGTTGTCTTATTACTGGCTGCTATAATTGATGATCAGTCAGATTCTGGTGGGTCAGTCGACTAGAGCTGTTAGATTATACAAATCAGAAATCTGGTTCCTTCATTAGTAGCCATTTTGAATGTGTTTTGAGCTAAATGTCTAATGCTAATGTAATAAATAAGTTCAACTTCTGTTCTCTGAATTCCATCAGTTTATGATAAAGTGTGTATAGTTTAGCGGTGGTGACGCTGAAGTCACGTCGCCACGATAGTTTGCATCTTAAGCTTTTGTTTCACACAGAGCTGTCAGTGGGACAGGACTGTAGTTCTGGTCGGACGCTTCACAAACTGTATGAACGTTCCTGAGAAATAACACCCGGTGCTGCTGAAGGTAACCTGCCGCTGTCGAGCGCTGAGTGGCAGCAGGCAGCAGAGAAAACCGCTGCGAGAGCTTTTTCAACTTACAGAGCTGACAAACTTTGTGTCACACACACACACAGACACACACACACACACACACACACACACTGCAGAGGGAGACACGTTCAGTCACCACCTTCCCCTTTCAGACGAACAATCCCGGGGCGTCACCAAGACGAAAGCAAATTATGTTTGACAAACACTGTTGTTTTGTTCAGCCTTCATGGCAAGTTAGCCCGAACAGCAGATATCATCAGATCAAAGACAATATTTTTTTCTTAACATCTCCCTCCCTCCCTCCCTCCCTCCCTCCCTCCCTCCCTCCCAGGCAGACGTGCACAGCTACAGCTCAGTTGTTTATCCCATAAGGGTCGTCAGACAACTTCAGAGTATTTGGGGTTTTTTTGTACTTTGTGAAGGGGATAGGGAGTTGTTCACGCGCATATTTATATGTGCATGAGTACAGAGTGAGTGTGTATTTACCTCCAGTATGTACGAGTCTGTACATGTGCATGCTTGTTGGGGTGTTACATCTACCTGGCTGTGCATCTATGTTTAGAGGTGTGTGTGTGTGTGTGTGTGTGTGTGCAGGTAACCAAACAAATGAAAACGTGGCAGAGAAAAACAGCTTGTCCCTTTGTGTGTTTTTCTGATATGTTTGATTTTGAGGCCACTGAGAACAAAATTAAAAAAAAAGCATCGGCAGGTTTAAAAGTTCATCTCAACTAATTTACAAATCCCACCTGAGAAATCTGACAGCAGTTTCACTTAAGAAATCTCGATTACACACACGTATCGCTGCAAATTCTCGCCGCGGATGAATTGTATCAAGGTATCACAAAAGGTATTAACAATCCCCAGAAGAACTGAAATAGAAATAGTCCGTGTCAATTTCTCAGCTTCACAGATGGGTGATCTTATTACCATAGTATGTAAGCTGATTCAGCCTATATGAAACAAAACACTGATGAAAGGGAACGAGAGGGGAGGAGAGAGGGAGAGGAAGAGGGAGAGGGAGAGGGAGGGCCCTCAACCGGAACATAATCTGATATTCCAGCAGTCTGCATCACATCGAAAAATCCAAAACAAGCGTGAACTCGCCTGCAATGTCAGTTTGTCAGAGTGTCTTGGTGAGGTTTCATTTAATGCTTGTTAACAACTTATTATTTCCCATTTGCAACACCTCCCTGACGGCGCGCAGGGCCAGACGTTACAGCATCACCTCGCTGAGGAGACGGGTTAGAAAAACCAGAGGAGTAAACACGAACACAACAAGGACTCACTCTCAGACCTGAAGGGAGGTCGAGGTTACCTGGAGGTAATGTATGCATGAGGTCAGGTGACCCTGATATATGAGAAATGCACTCGTCATTAACAATATATTGATCTGAGAGATGCCAAAACTACAGGGTTTACTTCATGAGAAGATTCTGGTTAACCTAAAAACAGTCTCCTCTGAATACTGACCCTGTGACATCTCCAGTTGTGTTCATCATGACCAAAAGACGTATTTCAAATCAAAAAATGATGTTTTCTCAACACTAAGCAGGCGGTTGTGTGCCTAATTCTAACCAGAGTGTGAGGACAGCATTGTGATGAGAGATCCAACTGAAAGAAATGAAAAAAATATACCTTGTCAACATACATTCTTGAAATGAACGTTCATCCGTTGTTCCTGTTGTTCTTGTAATCCCTATTGGAATATTGATATAAACCATAAATACATACAAAGATTTTTAAATTATATACAATACTAACACCACAAGCTACTGCCTCAAAAAGAACAAGAGAAAAATCTACATTTTCCTGACAATATATAAAAAAAAGACAACAAAAACTTAAAGATTTTATTAAAGTACTGTTACATTTGACTGAAATATTATGTGTATTTGTTCTGGTAAATCTGATGTTTGTGTCACATAATGTATTATTATTCATCAAGCTCTTACTATAAACTCGTGCTCAAACTGATCTGAAAACACTCTGAATATTTATTGCTCTGTCAGAGTAACTACAGGATTGCAAAAAAGGTTTCTGGCCTGATGTGACCAATTATTCCAAATTCGAAAGGCGTCCAGATGGACTGCCTGTCAGCAAATGTTGAGGCATTCTGGAGTGACGCCACATCGTGGGTCTAATGAACGGCCTTAGGTCCAAGAACATTTTTTTTGAGCGCTCATCACTGCCATGCAACTTACTTTGAGGTCTGAATTGGCCCCAACGACTCACCAGCTTTTATTCTGTTTGTCTTTGATATCATTTTTAGCTCCATCTAATCATTTCTAGTACCGACGGGGGGGAAAAGGACAAATCAAACCGTTTCGTTTCTCCAGTCAGATTTGAACATGACATCATTATTCAGTCCCATTTCTTCACTAATTGTCGCTTTAATTGCGATCGTGAGGCTGTCGGTAAATATTGGAGCCACTGTTGTTCGGCCTGACTGAGCTCTCCCAGCATGCCTGAGGGCAGCAATCGGCTCTGACTGCCGACTGACTGGTGTTAGCTGATAATTCGACTGACTGCTGGTCTTCTCAGTGGAAGTGGTGGGACACTTGGTGGCCGTCCCTAATTAGACGTCGCTCGTAGCTAACTGTGATGGAATATGACAGGGGTTCATTAAAGCGTTGTCCTGGTGATGCCCGCTCATAAATGCTAGCCTGACTGGGGGCAAACTCATTAAACAGCAAAGTTGCTTTTCATCAATTGACTGGTGGTTCAATATGACAGTGTTAACTGAACCAGATCATCGCTCTCTGCACTTCATCCCCGAGTGAGATAAGGGACGCTCGCCGTCCATCGCTGGACGCTCACGTGCTTCAGTCTGATGAAAACATTTGTCAAACGTTAATTTGTGATGGACACAACTTCATTATGTATTATTTGTGTTATATCGCAGCGTGTTACAATGAAGCAGATTTAATTTGTGTATTAATATTTGTGTTAATATCAACCAGTCTTGAAAGTAATAATAAAATAATCTTGCATGTAAGTACTGTGTGTTGGTCCAAGTCTGATAATCACCAGCCTGCATCTTTGAGCCGTTAAACTTTTTTGGGTATTAAGCAAAATGGGTATTAAGCTCATCTGTGAAAACAGCTTAGTACAACCTATATTTATTCCTGTTGTAAGGCGGCGACCTCTAGTGGTTGTAGTCATTATGACGGAGCAAAGAGGGAAGTAAAAGGGAAATAACACCAGCTCGAGTTTCACCAGACTGTGGCTGAAATACTGTTGTAACAGATGCATCTGTGATTACAGTGCTCCTCTGCAGCATGTGACCCCTCAGTCCGAATTGTCAGACCGAAGATTAAATACAAACCAAACCGCTGCCATTGTGCAATTGGAGCACACATGCGTTACAGGGCTATGATTACTATAATAGTTGATGATCAATGGGTCTGCTCACAGCTGACTTTGAAATAGTCCCTCTCTCCGCAAATGGATATGAGAGAAAGAGAAGCAGACAGACAAAGAGCAGAATAGACTACCGAACATGTCTGATTCAGAGCAGATGTCAAGGAGGTTGGACTTGTTATGATATTCAGCTGTTGAGCCTCGAGTGGTTGTTTGGTTGAAATAATGGCTTTCTGTGCACCTTTCGAGAGTTTAAGGCAAGTGCTTAACCTTTGTTCTTGGTACGTTGGTTTTCTGAGAGTGTTTTGTGTCAGGGATCGCGTCTATTTAGAGCTGAGAAGGAAAACATCCAGCCTGCTGGGCCGTCAGGCAGCAGTAAAATATCACTTTAGAGAAACGTACACATTGATCATTGCTGTGTCAACTAAGGGGCCATCGCTGAAAGGACAAAGCTTACAAAAGGCGTGTCCTTCAAAGGATTTAAAGGTAAGTAGGCTGAACAGCACCTCCTCCGAAATCGACAGAGTCTGCAGAGCATTCATCACATCATCATCATCACAAGTTCCCACTGCCAGACACACAGAGACACGCAACCACATCTGTCAGAAGCTTTATAAAGCTTCAGGGAACTCCAGGGCACAAGGCTGAACCAAAGCCATCACAAGGTTCCTGCCATTGTAGTCGTGGTTAACCTAATTTTTGGCTTTCTACCCTTTGGCACCTCGTTGCAGGTTGAACTGCTTGCAAATAAGTTCTGCAGGCACCTAAACTTTCTTTTCTTAAAGTATATTTGTTGCCTTGCAACAGAAAAACACTCAAAACTGTGTAAAAACAATCGATCAAACAACAGTATTCTCGGTAGTTTGTTGCTTTTTGGTCAGTTGTGATGATCCTGAAGTGACATTAATCGTGATCATCCAGTTCATAAACCTGACAACGCAAAGATTAGAGAACATTTAGGAAATATTGATTAAGTAGTAGATTCCCTTTGGAGAATCGCCAACAACACTCCAAACATTCACCTCCTCCGAACTTAGCGACTGCCACGTAACTGATCGTATATGTAGCCGTGTGCTCCAAATCTGGGTGAATGAAGGCTGCAATCCTGGATTCAAATAATACTTGGAACTTGTTGATCTGTAATATTTTCTGTCTTCAAATGTTGAGGTTGTAACCACTAACACGGTACCATTAAAGTGAACGCGTCCACCAAATTCTAGAAAAGAAGGAGGTCACAGTTCAATGTGGTTTCTTCTTGGGGAAAACTTTACTGGAATATATTTTTCTTGCATTTATGCATTTTGTAAACATGAAAGTTTTAAATAAACCATCTCAGACTTCCCACCAGCTAACTCTGACAATACTCTGAAATTCCAGTTAATCCCTCTGCTGTCAGCTGTTTGATGATGCTTCACCTTCTCTTCACATCAAAAGAAGAAATCCACAGGTGGTGCAGATTTCCCAAAACCTCCACTGTAAATCTGTAAGAATCTCCAGCAGGGACGGATCTGCCTCTCACACACTCTGCATGTCACATGACAGAGATAAAGCCTTTTTTTTTTTTTTTTTGATATCAGCACTTTGCTTCCACTGACATTTAGAGCTAATATCGACCACAGAGAACTATTACGGCTGCTTTCGTCAGAGAACATGGAAATGGATGATTCACACACACCATCTCCCCACGTGTGTGTGTGTGTGTGTGTGTGTGTGTGTGTGTGTGAGAAAGGGCGCTCAGTGCATTCATGTGTGCCTATTCAAACAAAAGCTGTGCCCATTTCATAGACAGCAGAAAAGATAATGTCACATTAATGACAGCACACAATCTAGTCAAACACATGTCCAAAAACACACACATCATTTGAGCCGCAGCCAGAGAGATATCAAAGAGCCGTGCAGCTGCAGACGTCAACAACCATTACAACTCACACTCGTGTTTCTGTGTCTGCATTTACATTACCAAAAAGCCCATCTCAAGACTGGGCAAGGGAACTGCATTGGTGCCATCTAGTGCTTTCAAACCTCAGTCCCGACTCCAGCAGACAGACTGAAGCCATCCATGAACTGTGAAATAAAACCTTTACCACCCCAGAGGGAAACATGACTCACTTTAGATGATATCGCATATTCAAACTCGTGTATTTCCAGCCTTTACAGTAGGTTGTTAATGCTGCTAAATGTTAGCTGCATTGTTACAGACCATTGGAATACCAAATGTGATGCCTCGAACTGACTGCCGCATCATTTCTCTGAACTCAAGTTCTCATTCTCCGTCTGAAAAAAAGGACTATAAATGCCGTTTTGAGATAAAAGCTTTGCTGCGATAAAGGTGAACCCGTGTTCACCATCTTCAATCATCCTCTTCAAGTTGTTTTTTTGCGATCAAAGGCATATTTGAGGTGACCAGTGCACTCTGTGGCACGACTCCTCTGATTGCTGTATCCTTGTAAGCCTCCCTCATTGAAACAATGATAGCCTCACTCAAGCTGGAGGGCTATTGACATTGACGGGACTTGAACTTTTATTCCAGCGTTATAATACTAAATCTGATGACGGCAATTCAATAGGCTGAATGTGTATGAGTGTGTGCGTGAGAGAGATGCGGCGAGAGCGAGCATGTGTTCGTGTGCCACAAAACATCTGTTTTGACTACAGCGTTCCTCCTTCGTCTGCCCTTCAAGAGGAAAACCAGCAATTTGTTGCAAATGAGCTCAGTCAATGTGATCCCTGCAAGCATCTGGAAGCAGGAAAGTAAAGTCCTGGACACAAACACTTTCACTCTCTCTCTTCACCCAACTCTTAAAAGTAGGATTATCTTTGTGACCAACTTTTTTGACATCGTTCACCTGTGTGTGTATGTCTCTGAAACATTTTTTTAACAGTAACCTGACTAACAGTAAAGATTCTGTTTGACAAATCAAACCATTGGACAGCTGTAAGCCTAAAATAATGACAAAAACAACCTTTGATGGATATGTTCAAACTTTATGTTTCTTTGTGTTGCTTCCTCACTTCTAACTTTACTTCCTTAAGGCTCAGTTTTAATGTTTTTGTGACAATGCTTACGTTTAGAATCAAGATCCACTTGGTTTGGGTGAGGAAAAAAAATGTTTCAGATTATTTTGGCAGCACAACGACTACTGTAGAGGTTCTGACGTCTGGTTAAAAACACCTGGGTATGTCAGCAAAAACTACGGAATAATGGACGTTGATATAAAATGTCCAGTGGTTTCACAAATGTTGAAATGCAGCCTTGAACAGTGGTCGCAGAAGCCTTGATAGTATAAAGTATAAAGTATATATAGAGACGCTGATTGTTCTCGGGTCAATATGGTGCGTATGACAATTACAGGGGGGGGGAGAGGGAGAGGGAGACTCAGGTGTCGTGACAGCAGGATACTTACAGTAACATGTTCCCCGGAGAGGGTTACCAAGGTAACGGTTCTCTGAGTCACATCTGGAAAGGGGAGACGGGTGGAGAGGGAGAGAAAAAAGAAGAAGAAGAAGAAGAAGAGACAAAGAACACAGGCGTTAGCAATTCAACAAAGGTTGAGTTTTTACACAGACACACGTTCGTGTAGAGCGTGTGTGTGTGTGTGTGTGTGTATGCGTGGTTGTGGTTGTGTGTGTGTGTGGTTGTGTGTGCGTTTGTGTGTGTCAGGTGGGCCCTTTGCTGCAGGTGTTGTCTTCTTCCACCTCTTTGCGAGGTGATTTCCCTTGACAGTCCTGTCTAGCCGTAGCTGCTCTCTTTTTCCCCATGGGTCCACACACACACACACACACACACACACACACACACACACACACACACACACACACACACACACTTATTGGTGAGAACACCTTGAACAGTAGCATGAGAGAGAACACGACAGCTTGTAGATGCTCGGGAAAGATTTCATGCATCTGCAAAAGCACCAGAATAGAGCAATAAATTAAAGATCTGTCTGCCGGGGAAGACCCTGTAAACAATATCATATTCTAATGTCAACTCCTGGTAAGCTTGAATGGGGGCCACTGGAAAGTTAGCTTATGTTCTGGTTAGGTTTAGACACAAAAAACACCAAATTATGGATAGAAGTCTCGCCAAAAGTATCCTGGTTTTGTCTCCAGGAGCACGACTAGATAAAGTCATCAGCCAAAAAATAAAAAGTGAAAATATCCAATGGTTTCATATTTACAGATCTTAAAGCTCCTTCAGATGGCAGCTGTACTGAGTTTGAGTTATCAGCAGTAATAACAGGGCAGTCTCCAGGATATAATGTGAGCAGTTAACGTTTTTGCAAACCACAGATATGTTCACGGTGGATTTTTGTATCAGATGTTGGGTAACATTCTTCACATTTGATGCCTTTTAGCATCTTTCACATGAGGAGCTGGAGGAGAAGGCGTTGAGGTTACACGGCTACCAAACGGGCAAATAAAGTTCAAGTCTGCGGGACAATTTGGTTCATCTGCAGGAATTTTTATGGTAACGAAAACCGGTATTTTAAGCAAAACCATAATGTTTTCCCAACCCCCTTACCAAGTTGCTTTTGTGCCTAATGCTCGTCTGCGGTTTTGCAGAAATGAACAACATTTATTCTGACCATCAGGTTGGTAAACATGGATTCCACTGGAGACACAGTCAGAGCAAAACAAACCCTTTAATCTAAAGAATGATCCACTTCTGAAACAACCGCTGCGGATAAACTGCTAAGTACAAGTCTAACAGTGGAGCTTTATGAGAAGGCAAGTTAATTTACATTGAGGGAAAAAACCTCTCAAGGCCAAAAATATTAAATTAGAGAGATTTTAAGTGCAATGTTCCTTTAGGCTTGTTGTGGATTAATCTCTTCCATTCAGATGGATTGGTATTCAACAGTGCTGGTTATTGGAAAACTGCATTTTGACATCACGACATTTCAGTTTTAATACAACATCCGCTGTCGTTATTGACAGACTTTGACGACTGTGACCGACAGAGACAATGCAAACAATCCACGACGCATATTTTATCGGCACACGAGAATCTACTCGGCCATTTTCCTCGTTATATTTCCTGTGACATGATGGAGAGTGATTGTCCTTTTTAAAAAGACGCACGTTTGTTGATGGACAGTAATTGGTTGTGGTTGAAAGTTGTGACCTTTAGGTTACCGGAAAGTCCCTAATGACCAGTTAGCTCGGCTGCAGCACAATAAGATTAAAAACAATTGATTTTTCCAGGAGAAATATGATTTAATTTAAAAAATACATACATCCAGGAACGTTACAGCTCTTGTAAATTATAGATTACTTTCTCTATTATGATAGAGTATTTGTAAATTAATTCTAATGTAAATTTAAACACTCAGCAAAACTAATTAAAGGGAAATTTGGGGGTTAAAGGGGTTTTGTCTTTTTGTTGCTTTTGAGTCCATCAAAGTGTCACGACGGATGACGTGAACCTGAAGTAGCTCCGACCACAGATAGGAAAATAATAGCCTGACAGCAGAGAACAAAAGAAAAGGCAGAATTATTAAACTTCTACAGTGAGCCAAATGAAAAGAGATGTAAAACGTTATAATGATATCAAGGCTTTTAAAATGACATTTAAGAGCGTCTGAATCACAGCGATGAAGGGGAGTAAACTGTGTGGGTGCGTGGGAGTGGCTCTATGTAACATATCATCTGGAAAGACTTTAAGAAGGAAAACAAAGAGGGTGTTTACTGACATTGTAACAGCTTTATGAAATTCTTTATCGCGGCAATATAGAGAAAAAGAAAACGAAACACGGAGAATAAATCATTCAAAGCACACCGTTTCCAAGTGTTACAGAGGATGGACGGGAGGATTCAGGGAAGACAAAACAAAGTTAGGCCAAGGAGAGAACAGAGAGGGCATTAAACACCACATACAGGAGAAAAAAAAAAAAAAAAAAGAAAGAGGAACCAGTTAACGAGAACAAGAGGGCAGGTAGGGTTTACTGCCTGAGTGTTTGTGGATTCTCTTGTAGTGCAGCAGCAGGTCACAGAGCAGCGCTGGATGCTGAATATTTCATTCCTCTATAAACCCCCGGCCAAGGACGAGGCCTTAAACCACAGCTGCCTCACAGAACTCACATCCCGAGTCTGGATTTCAGATCGACGATAAAACAACAACAAAGAAGCAGCATGATCACGCCGGTCTAATAGCAGCGTGTGAATCTGTTTAAGAGGCCGCAACTCGTACGTTTCTGCTGAAATCGACACAATGGTTCTTATCAAGAAACTGGATTTGTTCAGATTTTATTGCATTTGGCTGCAATTTGGTGAGTCCAGTCTCACGGCGCCGACTGCTGCGTATAAAAAGAAAGAAAGAAAGAAAAAAACATACATGTGTTTGTGCAAGAGTGAAATCTTATTGGGCAATGTGTTTAGAAATAGAGGGGATAGAAGGAAGGAAAGAGGGAAATAAGGAAAGAAAGAAAGAAAGTTGTGCCCTTCAGAAGTGGAGGTGACTTGAGAGAGGATGACAGAGGCTCATTAAACAAACTGAGCGTCGTCGTCTCAGGAGAACTCTGTGACTTTAAAAGCTTTGGAGTCGCTTCCAGCCGACTGCCACAGAGGAGACGTCGAGGTCTAAAGCCTGTTTCAGCATGAGGAGATTTATTGTTATGAATGTAATGTCATAAACCGGCTGGGGTCCTCTTTGGAACTGAGCACTATCTATAAAAAAAAAAACTTTGGGAAATCACCAAACATTAGTTTTCTTTAAGCTGTCGTCATATTGCCAAATCTAAAAAAAAGATGACTCAAGTGAAAACAACCCAATTCATATAGTTAGCTAGCAGGCTAATTATCCTCTGGTCATGTCCATATCCTGAGGCTGATACAAATATAGTTTTACACATTTACATAAGTGATAAAGAGCCACAGAGAAGAAGGACAAGACGACGTGCAGGAGGCGAAGAAGGGAACAAGGATGAGCTGCTTCTCTTCAGGGACACTTAAGTCCTGGACGCACAGCTCCAACAAAAAGGTGACGGACACTTAAGCTGCTTACAGAAGCCTAATGGGGACAAGATAAGGGCCACACAGGACTGGACAGCCTCACCACTTACTCAGCTACACAATCAATGACACACACGCCAACATATACAAGTGACGACTATTCACCTCTGCTTGCTGTGTCTATAAAACAAAATGGAGGCATGTCTCATCAGCGTGAAGTGTTTAAAACTGTTAAATCAACCAGAGTTCAGTGAGTAAAACTACACGCTGTGTGTTAAACTTCGTTTTTGCAACATTCAGAGTGAGCGGAGTTACAGTAAAAAGATGCAAATAAGCAGTCAATTAGCGGAGTTGTCTGCATTTGGAGCGGAGGCCAATTAAAGGTAAATAAACACAATCAAACAGTCAGACGACGCAACGAGAAAACGAGCGGAGAGATAAAGTGGAGACGTCAGCGGAGCGAACGTGGAAGCACACACAGACTCTCTCACAGCGAAAGTAAAACAACAACTCCAGCTCCGCTTGTAAGGATTATTCATGAATGTCTTAAATTAAAACAGTAACCACGGCTCAGCAGCAGGGGAACATCTGGTGAGCAAACTGATTTCACAGGAGTATCTGCAGCTCAGGTATGAACCGCAATCCAGAAAACTTGACCCGCCACCTTCACGCTCTGAGCTGCGTGTCGGTGTAACAGCTGGTACCTCGTACGCGCTCACGTTGGCCCTGTAAACACACGGTGAGCAGCGGCTTCAGCTGCGATACGATCTGCCATAAGAGCCACTTTTACAGGCTGTCAGACATTTTGGTTCAGGGAAACTTATCTCAACACCGCTGCTACTGGTGGGAAATGCAGTTCGAAGGTTCATTGTCCTCAGAGGATGATTTAGACAGTTTGCAATCAGGTCAAAATGCGTCCAAGGAATTTTTAATAACTATAGTTGGAGTCCAGGATAACATTTGAGCAGTGGAAGTTTCTAAAAACCACAACGTCTCATGTCATGTTCAGATTACAAGTGTATTAACTGTGTTCATGTAAAGTGGTGGAGTTACAGCCAGTGACTGCAGTTCAAGTCTGCGCTTCGACATTTGTAACTCCACTGTTTCACAATCGCTTCATCTACGAGGAAAAGCTGTCGAGTATGGCTGTGATGATAGGCAGCTTTCAGACGCGTGTCAGGTCAAATTAATCCAAATTCCCTACACAAAAATCAAAAAAATAAAAAAAAAATCACTATAAAAGGGAGGCTGCTGTTTAAAACAGCTTGGAGACCACAGATCAGGAAAACTGGGACAAATATACAGAACCAGAACTTCTATTGTTTTATACAAAAGCATTTTTTTCGGGGTGTCTGGAGGTCCTGACTGCTCTGTTTAATATGACTGAAGACACATATACATGTGAGCTCTCACACACAGAAACGAGACCCTGCTTCACCTAACGGTTCCTTTATTCCTGACTCGTAGCGTTTGTGACTTTGCATAAACACACACTCTCTCTCTCTCTCACACACACACACACATACACATACACAAATATGCATCCACACACCTGCTGTAACCTGAGGGTGCACACCATCCGCCCCCGGAGGGGAAATTGCTCGTTCATAATCAAAACGACAAACAAATGGCCCTTTACTTGGCACACCATTTTGGAGCGACTCAAGCAGAACAAACAGAGCGGTGACAGAGAGACATTTAGAGAGAGAGAGAGAGAGAGAGAGCTGGTGTCGGAGCAAATCAAAGGTGAAAGCGACTGCAGCACTGTGATGCACAAGTGATCACACACAAACACACAGTTCCTGCCGCAGCCTCTGTGGAGTCTCCGGCAGAATAACGATTTACTGGTGTGCACTGAAAAGAAACATTACGCTCAGAAAGAAATCGACGCAGACGCCAAGCGAACAGGAGAACTGAGGCTGTGCAGCCGATTCAACATTCACTCACATTCTCTCTGCAGCTGTGTTCTGATCCGGGGTCTGCCAACATGTCACCAGCATGATAATCAGACTGAAGAGCCACTGTGTCACACTTCACTCATCAGGCTGACATATGTTCTCGTTAGATGTTTTCTGTGAAGGAGGTACTAATCAGCAGCAATCTCAAATCATTCCCACAGATTTTGCAGCAACGTAGAATCTATTAATCTGCTAATTATTGAGCTCGTTTTGACGAGATGAGGCAACAACTCAGTGCGAGAAACTTTTAACAGACTTTTAGCAGTTTGTTGGTCAGAGTCTAGTAAGGGGAATTCTCAAATAATTTTAGACTCGGCGTGATAAATCTAATCTCTTTAACACATGCAGCGTGGAGAGAAGACCCGCAGTGTTACTCTAGTCTTTCAAATATTTCTGACTTAAATACAGTAGTAACGCCTCTGTTTTGATATCGCCGTTCCCAGGGCGGTGACCATTCTCTGTTTTATTGTGGAGTGGGAATCTCCCCTCCTCTCACATCCTGATATGTTCTCATTGATTACAGAATTCAAAACGTTTTAACGTCCCACAGTCTCACGGTTCAAGCACTGCAGACGTGCAGCAGCTGCCAGCTGAGTCGATCTGCTACACAAGTACAAGTATGAACCACTTACACACCCAGACATGTAAATATAGGGCCCAGGTCCCCTTCACAGTAAGAGCACATGAATAAATACTTGTGGGCACAAACATGTTTTTTAACATTTTTCATTAACTATATAAAAAGAAGTAAAACTTCTCCAGTGAGCGAGTGTTTAACTGAGTCTCACGGGATTCCTCCCAGTGCGACGCAGTGATTAGAGCTGACAGTGAACATGTGGAGGGTTCAGGCGGGTCGGCCGCTCCTCAGGTCGAGTCGGTTTAATGTCAGGAGCGGCGCTGAAGCTCGGGATCACTCAGGAGGTTAAGTTGAGGTTAGCGTAGGTAATAAGTGGTTAATGTCGAAGTTTAAGCTGAAGGGTTAGAACATTTACATAATTGGTCGCAGGTTTGATTCAAGATGTGGACGTGTGCAAGCGTGCGTTCAGGGATTTAAACATCTTCCAAATAAGTAAAAAGCTACAGAACAATAATAACAGTTTATCTAAATGTTCAAATGAGTCAAACTGTGCCGACGTAAAAACAGCAAGAAAGAGCACAGAGAAAACAAGAAATACATTAAATCTGCACAATCACGTAGTCGCAGTCAGTGTTTCATCAACGCAGAAGGTAGACTGATGAAACATCTACTATACCACACACACACACACACACACACACACACACACACAGAGTATGTGCTCTGTGTTTCTAGCCTCGCCTGTTAGATTTATTGATGCAGCAATTTTCAGTCTGCCTCCATGCTGTGTTAGTCTGCCAAGCCATTTAGGATATTGTAGCGCTGCAGCGGTCAGGTCTGGCACAGTTGGGGGGGCACACACAGTTCACACACACACACACACACACTCACTAACATTTGTTCATCATGTTTTTCTTTCCATCTTCCAGGCAACATAAAATATGCCAAATTGTTTTCCCCATGAGCCAAAACTCAAATATTAAACTCCTGAGCCATTTTTTTTTTTTTATTCACCATAATTCAGAAACAGCACCTTCAAATTCAGAGGCAGATTTAACTGATGATCCTAATAAAGGATTGCTCACGGGGCGTTCAGGTGTCAGCAGTGGTGTGCAGGAGCTTTGTGTTCGCTGTCACAATATTTTGTTCGGTGATTAGCAGCTCTTTAGTGTTCACATCTTTACGTGTCATTTGTCTTATTTCAGACAAGTTTTCCGTGGAGTCAGGAAGACGGGGACGAGGAGGCGGTGTGCAAGCAGACACTGATCATTTAACTGATTCGCCTCATGATCGAGGGCCAGCATCGTGTTCGTCTGATCAAACTGCAGTTTAAACGTTTGTATACTCACAGCTGACACTGGTCTCCCTTGATGCCTTTAGTGGTACAGAAGCACTTCCCTGAGTTGACGTGGCACACGTTGGCATGGCTGTTACACTTGCAGGCTGCAAAAAGACAAAAAGAAAACTCAAACATTAACCTCAAAGAAGATGATGAAGATGGTTTAGAAAGAACTGATGTGAGAGAGAGAGTGTTGTGACGGAGGAAGGTGGAGTACGAAAGGTGAAACTCAGGCATTTTCTGGCTCAAAAAGGTGTTCAGTTCCTGATTGCAACGATTTCTCTTGATTCCCTCTTACTTGAACTTTTGTGCACATTCACCAACCTTAAAAAGCATCATTACTTCCACATTACTTGTTGAAATCGTTTAAAGAAATTGTTTCCCTGCTACATACGTTCACCACTGAAGAGGCACTGCATCATTATCCACAACACATTTCTGGAGCAGAACAGCTGGAGACTTGTTTTAGAAAGCTGCAAAATGCTCATCCGTAATAATCCCCGGAAACCTTGAGATTCCATTTTGAGCTCGTGCACCCACTTCAGTTCTTTCTTAAGAAAACTGCGAGGTCGAAGCCACAATCCAACATGACAAAGAAACAGAGAATACGCAGCAGTTGTTTTGACAAGGCAGCTGAAATGTCTCAGCGCTGAATGTCAGACAGTGATACTGATACTGTACCACGGAAGAAAAGAAAGCGTACGTGGTAATAAGCTGTTTATCAACATCAGATTTGAGACGTAATTACTCAAGATGTGATTCACTTCCACCGACGTCTGGAACATTTCAAACGACATCCTGGAGGTGAATTTTTATTTATTTTTTGTTGGAAGTGATTTATAGCAGGAAGTTTGATTAGACCAACAGAGATGGGAGCCTTTTTTTTTCCCGGTGTGTCTAATCTCTTTTAATCATTTTGTTATGTAAAAAGTAAAAAAGAAAAAAAAGCACGATGTAGCCGGATGATTCACGCAGAGCAGAGCCTGTAATTTAGACACTAAATCACTTCTGCATGGAGTGACTAATGGCGGAGACAAACAGGAACGTTCTCTCTACCCTTGTGTTCGCATCCACACAAGGCCACTCTCTTTGCCGCGTCCCCTCTCAGGCTGAATTGACTTTGTGCTTTGTTCTTATTCTCTCCGACTGGCACGGAGACAGGCCCTGTAATAAAACAGTGGTGCGCGCAGGTCAAGGTAAAGCCGAGGCGCTGGCAGATAATGAGAGGAAAAACATCCTCCTCTATCCCGTCTCCTCCTCTTGCCTGGGAATCGAGGGGCCTGATCTGATCGCTTACACAGAGCAAAAGACAAAAGTACAGAACATAAAGGCTGCGTTTAGTATTGAGATTTTTGAACATACACGCAAATGCACGCAGAGTAGCTGAAAAACAAGGCTGTGCAGTGGGACATTTAAATGTCAGCGAGCTGAAAGTAAAATTGACGTTCTGCAACTTGAAAAAAACCCAGAGACACCGACAGGAGAGGAGGCAACAATGACAAAATATGTTTTCAGTCTATCGTTTGGAATTACATTGACCCGTAAACCTTTTCAGAGATGCACACTGAACTGTAAGGGTTCAGGGAGATAACAGAGTCTTAACAAAAAGTGGCTTTTAGACTTGAGATAATAGACGAATCACAGGTGTGTTAGCGCAGCCTCGGGTCACCCCGCTGTTCATACAATATTGATTTAGTAGGCAGTCAACAAAGGCATACAAAGGACACAGCTAGGAGAGATGTGCATCCACGGCACTCACACAGATTCATTTTGCCAACAAGCACTCGGAAAAGGAGGAGAGAACGAGTTTTTGAAGAGCACAGTCACGTTAGACTCTTAGCTTCCACTATCAAACTGTAACCTCAAATTATGCAATTATTTACAGACTTACTTTTTAAAATGTTTGCTCTTTTGCCCCAGCAGAACAGAGTAACAAGGGAAAGTGACAAGACATCCTCCGTTTATGTAAACAGATGCTGCTGGACATTTACAATATGCTGACTTCAGCTGTGGTGAGACAGAAAAGCGTGTACAATCGCAGCTTTCCTGTTATTGTAATATGTTTCTGTTTCTGTAATATTATGTCTCTGCTGTGGCAAACAAATTTCCCCGTCTGCGGGACATTAGGATTTCTGATTCTGAACTCGTCCACGAGTGGTACGGTCGGACTAAAACACAGTAAACTCTGGTCACAGAGAGCTGTATTAACTTTTCTCCTCTGTCCCAACAAACATGAAACAACGGCAGTAAACAACCTCTAGCTTCCAACAGAACAGAGACTCAGTACAGATTCTTCTGCAAAGTCTGATGAGTGCGTGGAAGTGGAGATAAAGCTGCTCGATCATGTCATCTACCTGTTATGTACGAGACCTGATTAACTAAGACGTATATAGATGAACAATGAATGAGCTCCAAAACAGCTCTGAAGAATTTAATTATTATGGAAAACAAATAAAAAATGTTCCCAGATCAATAAGTTTTTAGAAGCAGACCAGGGTTTAAATTAAATCATGTTAAATAAAGCAATTCTGTGATGACATTTTGAAAAATGTGAAGGTGTTGAGTGTCTTAAAACTTGTGTTTAAAGTAAATTCCCCTCGTTAACTTTGTTTCAATTTACCTAATTGATTAATTAAAGACCACTTTTGATTTTGGGGAGACAAAAATGTTCAGATGTATCGCATTTATCATTTTTGATCGCTTACAATTCATTATTCTAATTCATGAGCCTCACAGACAACCTGCTCTACCTTACCTGTGTATTCTTATCATATCATTTGGTGCTTTATTTTTTATGACATTTGCTGATGAAACACTTCAATTCACAGGCGCGTCTCAAAAAAGCTGACGAACAGATGAAACGAGGCCTGCAGGCGACTCCAGGATGTCACATGTTGAAGTGTCGGTGCGCCGTCATTCCTCCAAGTACACAAAATTCCCAGTGAATCAGGTTTTCGGCTGAATCTACCGAGGCTGCTGGGACATTTTTTGCATGATAGCTGCAGGACAGACACTCGACTCAGATTACAGTCGCAGCACAATAAACAAACTGGTTTATGGAGGGCTGGCACTGCCTGATAAAAATTAATAAAGAACGACACAGGAAACAGGGAGATCTGTTAAAGGCTGTGTGATGGTTGTGTGTCTTTACAGAGGAATACCCAACCAGTATGAAACATTCACTGCAGGTGGGCTGAAAAAGAGGATCTGCAGGATTGTAGCCCTCTGTTTGGTCACTACAACACAACTTATTGATATTATTACTGATATTATTAGTTAATGAACAAAGTGAGCGAATGTAGCAGAAAATGAAGAAAACATCCACATAAGTTTCACTGTTGCTTTGTAGAGATAGACCGATTAAGTGGCTACGTGGCGCATGGATGTGGAAGTAAACAGAGGCTAGAGGGAAACAAACCAGGAGACAAAATGACAGAGGTCCTCAGGAATTACTTCCAATAGAGCAAGTTGTAATAGCTCTTGCACGTCAGCTAGAATCGGCCATGACACACGCTGTCAGGAGACGATGAAGAAATGCAGCGATTATATCGCAGACAGCGGAAACAGCTGATCAGTCATGTGAGTTTATTCAGTAAAGTTTCCATTAAATGTTTCACTCGGGCATACAAACTTTTTTAACAAATCAGCTTTCCCATAAAGTTTCTTACTCTTCAAAATGAGAATGGAAATGCTTTATGGAAAACACGGCTATCGACACATGACTTAAAAAACAAACCCTGGTGCCTGCTGGGACATATTCCTAGAAAACAGGACGCACCGTTTAGCCGTGGTCCAGGACCAGTGCGGTATTCAGAGTCGGTTTCAGTCAACCAGTTATTCTTAAAACCACACATGGGTCTGATAGTCTGTGTGTTTAGATCAGATTCCTCTTATCGTCTGTGTGGAGAAAACTCAGCCAGGTTGTGGTTTCCTGCACTGACGAACTCGCCAATGTTTTCAAACTGATAGATGAACCAGACTGTCGCATGTGGTATGAAATGTCTCAGCGGGCAGAAACATGAATCTCTTTCTGTAAAATGACACAGAAGCACATTCTCCTTCCCCTCACATTTTCTGATGCTTCATTCCAGATTTAATCAAAAAGAAAACGCACATGAGGAAACTTGATCCACCTCTATACTTCACGATGGGTACACGTTTCTTTAAGAGCGCACATGTTACCGACTGTAGCTGAAAAAATGATCTGCAGACGCATAATATTCAAACACCCAAAGGAAAGAAAAGTGGATTCAAGACAGAGAGAGAGAGAGAAACTGGAGGTGAAGGGTGCAGGGAGCAGGGGAATCATAAAGAAGCAGAAAGAGAGAGAGAGAGAGAGAGAGTGAGTGAATGAATGAAGCGGACGGAGGAGAAAGCACATCACGCATCACACTTGCTGACAACACAAGAAACAAGCTGCAATAAAAAGAAACCTGATCTCTTAGCAAAAAGGGCTGATTTGATATAAATCACGCTCCCCATGACTTGTGCAAGCTCCCTGAAGAGAGTATAATTTCTCACCCCGCTGCTTCTGCATGCATGCACACAAGACGCTTATTGTCACCGCGCGTGTGTGTGTGTGTGTGTGTGTGAGAGAGAGTGTGTGTGGGAGGGATCTTGGCCGTCTGTGAATGTGTTTGTGTTTCGTCTTTGTATCCGTGTGTCTGTATGAGTCAGACAGGTAGAGATGAGGAAAATAAGAGAGCGCTCCTCGCTGAAGCTTTTATCTGTTCTTACAGTCGGGCTCTGTCTTATTCCCAACGGGTTAGCAGTTATAAAACTCAATATAACTTAATGGACTTCAGAATCAGTGAACCCAGAACCTCCGAGGCAGCGTGCTGAACTCTTTCTGCCACTCTTAAACATCCCCCGGTGCGTATTTCAACACAAGGGGATGGCTAGAGAATTTAACTTTATTTAAGCGTTATCCTAATTCTATCGTTCATCCTTAAGCACCTGATCTATGAAATATCTCTCTCTGCATCCTCACACACAAACGACCGATGTAAATGTGTGCTGAGGGAACTTCTCCGCTCCGTCCTCTCCCTGTGCTCCAACACAAACTGACGAGTTCACGCCCAGAATTAAAGTTAACGAATCAGAACCAAGTGTGTTTACTCCTTAACCACGGGAATCATTAGTGGATGTTTTATCTTCGAACAGCTTTTTAATTATTCATCTTTTTAACCCTGAAAAAGAAATGATCCTAGTCTTTTATTAAACCAACAGCAGTTTGGTCAGCGGCCTTCGACTTCAACATATGACGCTCTAGCTAGCATCAGTTTGAAACATGAAGGTCTCCTCGGTCGAGTCAGCGCTAATGTTTAATACGCATCGCCCAGTTAAACACTCAATATAAAGCTCGCTGACAGACGGTTCACTGATTACGACGTTGTGTCTGCTGTCAAACCACTCTTGAGTGATTTCTAAACAAAGTAACTGACATCAGGTCGGGTCTTGTGTTCACGACAAGTTAATGAGAGGTCACGACCCGCCGTCGTCATCTGTACAGTAGAATGTTATACAGTTACATAGCTACAGTACAAGTGTGTGTATGTCGTGTGTGTGTGTGCGTGTGTGTGTGTGTGTGTGTGTGTGTGTGTGTGTGTGTGTGTGTCGTGTGTTCACATCTGCATGAATATGACACCTTTAACTGTTGACAGCTCCTAATTTTAGACACAACGGCGAGATGAAGATGACCTCACAGCTGCAGTGAGCTGCTAACTAACCCATTCTTTCCTTTTTCTTCTTCTTTTTTTTTTTTTACATTTATGTTTTTTTTTTCCCCTCTTCACGCAAAATTTCAACACACTTCACAAACACAATGTTGATGTTTGACGGTTCTGCAAAACCCTGCAGTGGATTTTGTTGAATGATGTTTTTTGAATGCTCATTAAAACATTGTTATTAAAGTGTTCTTTTTTTGTTGAAACGTGGTAATCACAGTGTGACTCACGTCTGGTTACGTTTAGAAGACTTCAAATCATTGTTTAACAAAAGCACTGAGCTGTGAGATGGGATGTAAACCCAGCTGCTCACTGATGAAAGCTGGAATCAGATGTATAAACGGTCCTGCGGGTTTATCAGATATAACACTTGGACTACAGGTTTTTATTTCACGTATTGACCTTTAACTTTATGGTTTATGTCACATTTTAGCACTGTGGATGAAGACTCGGCCCAACTATGAATTGTCTGACTAACTTCTGCACGGTAACCTTGCTGTTTTATGTGAAGGTTTTTGTCGGGTGTTGTGGGTGCATCCAAGGCCGTCTGGCCGGCTGGATATTGATTTGGGAACATCTCTGTTTCTCAAAGTATCTCTGAGCATCAACTGTAACTCTGTCTGTGACTCTCTGCTTTCAGCAGAAAGCGGTTAACTCTGTTTGCTCTTTTGCTTTTTACCACTTTATCAAATTACACAAAGACAACCTTGTGAGAATCATGTACTATTTGTTCACTTCTAAATAAGAATTTCTACCATAAAAACTTTGTAAGGCACCATTATTTTTGCTTGAGGTCAGATTTTCACCTACATTCACACTCTTAAGAGATTAAATTAAATTTGAACACACTGTTGAGGTTTGTAAAGGATTATTAAATCTTGTTAAAAAGAAGATAACATCCACATACCGAGCCATGAACCCGACTGTGTTCTCCAGATTAATCAAACGCTCATCTCCATGAAAATGTCTCATCATCTTCATCATCATCATCATCAATGTCACCTTCCACCTACAGCTGACTCCTGCTTTTCCTTTGTCCCGTTTCACACACAGGGGCAGTTCAGGTCCGATAAGAGAGGACGGACTTTCTTCTGTGTTTAATGACGGGATACAGAGGTGAAGGGTCGAAGGCAGAGAGGGCGAACGTGACGCAAAGAGACGTATGATGTCCGCAAAATATACACAAACACATTCACACGTGCACTTGTGTATGTATCAGCAGTCGAAGATGAAACGAATTATCATCATGTCAGCAGAATCTGGTCGACCTTCAAATGAAAATATGTAAAGTTCCAATCTTTGTACTCCCGGCGTCGAATCCATGGTTCATTTAATCACACAAGATTAATGTGATAAGTGTCAAGAAAATAAAATACATTTACATGATTCAAAGAAGATTTCCAATGGATTTCAATTCAGAAACTATAGGTATATTCATAAATATAACAATATGTGAGCTATAGCGCATTTAAAGTCTCGAGCCTGACTGACATAGAATCTTTTTAGGCCGGTGTCGGGACAAATATTAGAGATTAAAATATACAGATACAGACTGATATTCTGTACATAGTGCAGAATATATTGTATGCAGAAAATATATAAACTATGTTTTTTTTTAAATGCACTAAAACTAGAAACTTCATCTGGAATTTAAGAATAAGCAACAAAAAGGTTTCTTATCGGTGCATATTGAACAAAATATACGTCAATACCACTTTATCTATGATGCCCCAATATCACAGATGTATTCGTTGGGCTCTTTTGTAATATAATGTATGTGTTTGCCAACCTCACGTTGCTAAATTAAAGTTTAGTCCGTACACAAAGGATCTTAAGAAAGGAATTTTCTCAGATATGTGATATATTCTCGTCCACGTCCACGATCGATAATGAAAAGCTGAGTGGCTCCACCTCATTTGATTCAGTGTTTTCTCGGTCTGCTGGCCTCATTTTTGGCGCGGAGGAGGTGCAGTAGCGTCTGTGCGCCGTCGTAGGCATGGAACGAGATACTTTTTGTCCTACATGACAGCACAGACGCGAGTAACATTAATTGTATGCTGGTTAATGTCAGTGTGCGCTGCGAGCCGTAAATGAAGGCCCCCCGGTCTCAGAGCAGCTTACTCCAGGAAGCACACGAGTCACAGCTGGAGATGCGAAAAAGGATTGAAAAGCCGTTTAAAAATTATATTCATTGAACAGCGTACGTGTGGGGTTCGGTGTGTAGGAACACGGTTGTCTTTTGGTTTGTCCACGTCGACCAGTCAGACGGCAGGAACAGAGCTACTGGGAGGGAGGGAACATGACTGGATGCCGCTAAGAACACTGGGTAGTTTTTTTTTTTTTTTTTGCAATTCCGCCACAAGGCTCCACAGGTACATGAACACACACGAAAGCACAAAGATGCACACAAAACACACTGAGCACACTTAAGACAGCAGGTGAGAGTGTGTTTGGCAGCGTCTCCACAGAGAAGAGTGAATGGAGCAGCTCTGCAGGCAGCATCCCTCGTCTGCTGCTGAAGCTCAACAACAGCTGCTTCTGTCCACACACACACACACACACACACACACACACACACACACACACACACACACACACACTACACTACCCTGCTGTCCAAGTCTCCAGCCGATGCTCGGTTGCCAGTTTCTTGCAGCGACAGCACTCAACATCTCTATAGCTCCTGCACTGAACACAAATTTACAAAGAGCTCCTGCTGCTGCACCCCGCTCAGAGACAGTACATCAAAACCCTCGAAAATTGGGGACAGAACACAGAGAGAAAGGAGAGAGGGAGGAAGACGAGGAAGACGAGGGAGAGGAGGGGGTGAAAAAGCATGACAGGACCACCGGCACCAAAACACAAGAGCACTGGCCGTTTGTTCGAGAGGATAAAAAAAAAAAACATCCTATTTCTAGGTTTTTCTGACAAGCAAACATCTTGTGATCTGGAAGTTTTTTGGTTTGTTTTTTTTCTGAATCAATAGAGAACTTGTTTTTTCAGCTGCCAGGTTGAGATGGCAGCAAACAATATTATCTTCTTTTCATATTGGATGCGGAAATATGGGTCTTTATTACAAAAGAACAAAATAAAAAGTAAGATGTTGCTTTGGTTACATGAAGCAACTGCTATGAGTGCCTCGATAAAAACTTGTCACAACAATCGTATTTGTATTTTTTTTTTTTAAAGAATGACTTTTGGCAGAAAACAGAAATAATGAATATTTAGTGACGTGTCCAGTATCGAGACGTACATTCAGCAATATTTCCTCTTCATGTTAAATGAAATGGAATCTGGTCAACGTAACATTTCCTTCAAGACGTGTTTACTGTTGTAAATTAGCTTCAGTATGTAAATCTACTTCCTCCAGGAATCTGTGATCGCCAGCTGTGAATAGTGCACAACCTTGCAATTTTGCCTGAACACGGCATCATTATGATAATTGGTCAAATTTGCAGAACAGTTGGACAATAATTCTCAGTCGTGCAGAACTGACAGGGATTGCAGATCACAATACAAGTTCCTGGTCAGACTGATTCACACTTTGACACCACTGTGACCTCCTTTATTCTTTTATTTATTTATTTTTTTTGGTCACTTGACCACAAGAGTGTTCTTGAAAGGAAAACAAGACCAAATGCAAACTTAAATGTCTGAAATAAGACAGTTTTTCTGGTAAACAAGTGCTTGCTCGTGGGGACGGTTATCTCTCTTAGAATTAAAAAGTACAGTCTAGATAAGCGTAACGTTTGTTTTGATTTGGCGGTATGTCAGTAGATTCACTTGACAGTCTTGAAGTGAGATAAAAAAAACTGTTGTTTACACAGGAAACTTTGATATTTAACCTACCGAACTTCAGTATAAACTTCAGCCAAACTTCATATGCTCGATAAATATTCTAGCGTAATGCGTCTGTAAGTCTCATCCTATCCTTGCCTCCAGACATCCAGAGTTCACTCGCGCAAGTATGCCGAGTGTGAAGGACACAGTAATGATGTCGATGCATAAATTAAACTTTCCCATGAAACAGAGGATCAAAAATATCCTCAGTGATCTCACATTTCTCCCACACCTACTGTAAAGGAACGTGAATACTCATATCTGACGTGGGCTGGTTGAGTCTTTGTGAATGAATGATCGATTAGCAGCTGTCAAACAAGTCAGCTAGTATTCACCTTCATCCAGGTGCTTCAACGAGTGGCCTTATAGTTGAGTTCTCACTTCAGAACTAAGGAAACAAGAACTCTCACATCAAGCTCTCCTCTTTATTCTTTGCTCGAACGATTGAACACTGAACTGAGCTCAGCTGAACCTGTGAGCGATGATGAAATCTCTTGGCTCAGTGACATCAACATCCCCAAGACCCGACAGCAAACCTTCGACTCGTGTAGTGTTTCAACACGACCGGCGCGGCTGAGACTCTTCAGAGATGGCCGGAGAGAGCGAAAGCGAGGAGGTGCAGAGAGAGGCCCGGGTGGAAGAGAGGAGAGCTCCTGATGTGAATCATGCAGAATTTATGGAAGCAATAAAACTGTTCTGCGTGAGGCGCCGATGGCAGAGGAGCATTATACGCCGGAGCGCCGGGTAGCAAAAGATAACAAGCACAAGAAGAAATAATACAAGCTCAAGTCTTTGCCTGGAGGACGATTCAGAGGGACGCGGGAGCTCAGCGGCCTGCCTGCTGCCGGTGATGCCTCCCAGAACCACAACCAGAACAACATTCGAGATATACTGAATTTATAAAGAGCTGGATTCATCTGTACACACGACTCCAGATGACTGTGAGGAGTCATGTAAATCTAAACCTACAGCTGGACTGGGGTGGTCAGTGGTTGAGTTCATCATCTGCATTCCTGGATATTTAAAAAAAAACAAAAAAAAACTGCAGAATATTCCTTTGCAGCGAGGAGGAGCTTCTCTAGATCACAAAATATACGTCTGCTTTCATTAGAGATGTTGATAGTGAAGACAGATTCTCACAATAATGTCACATTACAGTACTTGGTCCCAGTCGACGTTGTTTAACATTTGCTTGATTAATATTCAACCTATCGAATCCTCCTCGAGGTGCTGTGTCTATAACTCGCCTCGTGACTCAGTATTACTTTTCTTTGAGATGCTACACTTTGGAGGAGTTACGGAGCCTCGGTACACAGCCTCTGTAACACCCTGACAAAGACACATAAATCCACCTTAACGCTCTCCTTATCCTCCAGCACTCCTCTTAACGTGCCATTAAGCAAAACCACAAAACACACACACACACACACACACACACACACACATACACACACACACACACACACACACACACACACACGAGTGTGTCTGTATGACTTCCAGGTGTGGATGTTTGCTATCTGCAACGCAAGCAAGTGCACTCCTGCACGATCATTCCCGCCATAAAAATGATTTTTAAAAAAAAACAGTTTGGAAAACATCAGCCTGTCTCTGCACTGTAATAAAAACTAGACAAGAAATCAGCAGAACAAAGACTCCCAGGATGTTCGTAAAAAAAAAAAAAGAAAAGAAAACATGCAGGGTTCCTGTCAGCACTTCTCCTCCGAGGGACTGGAAGTCTAAACAGACATCCAACTTGTTGTCAGTCGCTGCTCTGAGGGCTGCTGTGGGTGCGTTTGATTTCGTATGTGTGCGTGGGACAAGGTGAACGGTACAGTCGGAGGAAACGGGACGCTAATGTCCTGCGCGCGCGCGCACACACACACACACACACACACACACACACACACACTTCATCCAGATTTGACAAGGTTAGTTAATCATCTGTCACAGGGACAGGGGAACGGACACACTCCCCTCTCCTCTGTCTGTCCTCCATCTCTCCCTCTGTTTATCCCTCCATCTCCTCCTCTATTTCTTCATCATCTCTCCGTCCAAGGGCGACTGTCCTCTTCCACCCATATTAACCTTGTTTGTCTCACCACATGCTTTTATCGTTTTCTTTCTGTCTGCTTGTCTTTGTCTCTCGCTCCTCTTCCTCCTCCCCCCTCACACTTCCATCCTCTCTACATCGCTCCGAGCCGAGGCCTCTTCCTCTCCCCGTCTCTCTCTCTCTATCATTCAGTCCTCTAATCGGCCACACATCATTGCCTCCCCAACAGTTTAGCCCAAGGTAAATCTAGTGGTCCTTTAATATAAGGAGAGGTGGAGAGAGACGGAGAAGGATGAACGGATTGATGGACGGATGAACAGTGAAGGAAATGTAAGACAGAGAGTTAGTGTGGACTGTAAGGAGGGATGACAGAGGAAGTAAAAGAGAGGAAATAAAAGGGATAGAAGGAAGGAGGTGAAGGAAGATAGAGGATGATTGGTGTTGTGGAGGAGAGAGGTGAAGGAAAGAGGAAGGAAAGGAAAGGAAAGGAAAGGAAAGGAAACACTATGAGCCAATTTGAGATGAAACAGAAAGAAAGGAGACACAAGGAAAAAAGAGGAGACGAGATAAGACGACATGAGATGAGACTGAAAGGAAAAAAGTGGGGAATGATTAGGAGAGGAGGGAATAACAACAAAATAAAGAAGAGAAACTAGTATAAAGAAAGGGAAATGTAAAGAAAGAAAGAAACCAAAAGTAAAAGTAAAGAAGGTATGAGATAAGAGAAGAGGTAAGACGAGAAGGCAAGTGAAAAAAGAGAAGAATAAAAGCCAAATAGAGGACAGCACAGTAAAAGACGAGGAAAGAAGAAAGGAAAGGACCGAAAAAAGAAAATGAAAGAAAGCCATGGATGAAAGAAGCGACAGATAAACGGGAAAATATGGATCATAAAAGGAAAGAGGTGTGAAGAGTGGAACATGTGTGGAGAGAAACATCAGGGCCAGCGTGAACAGGCGATGTGAAAGAAAGCACGAGGAAAAAAGCCCCAAAAAAAGAGAAGATAGAAAGAGAGAGCGAAGGAGGAAAAGGAGAGGAGAGGAGTGCGTCAGGGGCCGTCCTGTGTGGAGGCGACGAGCGGCGTGCATCTATCAGCACCGCGCTCGCCGCAGAAAAAAAAAAAGCCGCCAGGGACGGAGACACCAGTCAACTCAGGAAATAAGAAAATGATTAAGAGCGATTTAATGTCACGCCGCCGCCAAGCCAAAACGCACATCTGTCACAGCGAGACTGATGTTACTGCACCTCCCGCGCACTTCTCCCCCCCTCCCTCCCTCCCTCCCTCCCTCACCCGCTCACACTCCAGCAGTCACTCATTCATTCATTACACTCTGATGTTCTCTCCCATCGAGGCCCCTGATCGTACAGCCCCAGCTCCTCGCTCGCTCCCCTCCTGAGCATTCAAATCACATGCACACAGTCGTCTTCCTGTGGCTTCTGCTTTCAATCATCTCACTCACACACATAATCTCTTGTTAACATTTTCAACCGGGGGGATTGGCCGTGATTATTTCCATATGAAGCAAGACAAAGCACGGAGAAAACTGCTGACAGATGGATTGCGGGCAGAAAGAAAAAAAAATAAATAAATATATGGATGCACATAAAGCACGCGTGTGTCTCTGTGTGCCTACATCAGCACCATCTTCCTCCCGAGTCGAACCCGTCTGCTGTTTGAGGCAAACGACAAGGAACAGAACCGGAGATTGGACTCAGCGGCTGGTTCTGCTGTTCTGCAGACCGCAATCCAGTCCAAACTACACGTGTAGTTTCTGTTTCACCGCTCTGCCGGTCACCACGAGCCCGAGGGAGAGCAAAGCCTCTAAACACTGCCCCCTTCAGGCTGTTTGTGCCTATTACAGTGCTGCAGACTGTTTTCTGTCAATGTTTTTAAAGACTGACTCATGATCTATAAGAAGTGACTATGATACATGTATGACAAACAATATAGGAAGGTCTATATGTAGTCATTTCTTTACTTTCTCAGAGAAAACTCAAATTCTGAGAGAAATCATCCTAAAATTGTTTTCTATAAGTTGAGCAGGTTGAAAAATTACAAATTTAAAATTTGGTTCAACAAACTTGAACCGGGTGAGTTTATTTGTAAAAAAAAAAAAAAAAGGGACAGGTGGAAGGAGGTAAAGGAAAATAGAGGATCACTGGTTATTGTGGAGGAGAGAGGAAAAGGAAAGGAAAGGAAAGGAAAGGAAAGGAGAAGATAGGAAAAGAAAGGAAAGGAAAGGAAAGACTAAACTGGCAACTCAATAGAGTGCATTCCTCCCGCGTGGCCCAACAGTACCTTGTGGTTCAATTAAGCCTAAATTGCATTGTTTCCATAAAATACCCAAAAGCTAACGGACTCTGGGCTGAGACCCGTCCTCCATCCACGTTCGACAGAAATCTGTTGAGTAGTTTTTGATCAATCCTGCTAACAAACAGTTTATGATGTTGCCTTTTTGTTTTCTCACACCACATGTAAATACAGGTTAAACAAACTCACCGTTGCACTTCCCCCCGTTGATCGGGTCGCCATAGTAGCCGGCCATGCAGCTCTGGCAGTGCGTCCCTGCTGTCAGGTTCCCACAGTGCTCGCACACGCTGCCGTTCACACACCTGCTGTGACCATTACACTGACACGCTGGGAGGAAATGACACAAACACACACTTAGCAGGTTTGTTCATCAGGTGCATCTATGGAACATTACTGCAATCAATCAAAAAGTGATGAACAATCAAGAGGGCACATTTTCAGTCCTGGCTGCTGTGTAAACAGTAACACCTGGGTGAATCTGGTCAGTTCTGGTGGTTCTGCTCACCGGGACACTGGATGAAGGCCCAGTTGTAGCCTCTGTCGGACGTGCACAGGCTCTGATCCAGCACCATGTCCCTGTCTCGGAGTCTGTCTCGGTCTCGGGGGCCGGCCCTGGCACCGGCGGGCTTCAGGGGGCCTCGGTAGGACCCCTCCATGCAGACGCCCTTGCCGGTGTTACTGGGATCACCGCACCAGCCGCACTCGGCCCTCTCCAGACAGTCGGAACAGGTCCTCAGACCTGAACAGTTCTGGGCTGCAGAAAGGACAAGAGACAGGTGAGGAGTGTTTATTAGTGCGCAGAAATCTCTGTCTCTGTCCCTCATGCTGCCGTCAGTTCATCCAAACAGCTTCAAACAGAAGCACAAACCCAATAAACACCTTCAGTGATATTAATCCACCTCCGTTAATACACTTGGCGTCTTTTGTCGTCACCTTTTTTCTTTGACCCTAAACATTTACAGCGAAATTGACTTTTGTTTTTCCCCCCGCGACACACTTCCACATGTCCAGGAAGGCATTTGTATTCATGAAGTGGATGTGACATTCAGAAACACTTCACAGCTGCAAATTATAAATGATACATTATTTATTTTCTATGGAATGGCATTCAATACTTGTAAAGGATAAACAACAAAAACCCTCCATACTGAAGGGCCTCTGCGGTTCACTGACTGTGGCGTGTTTTATTCTGGAGGAGCCGGCCGTTCCAAAGTTAACTTTACAGCTTGTTTTCAACCTTCCAGTCTTGTTTTTTGCTCTCGTTCTCGGCGTCGACTCGTCTTCACTGTCATGATACAGGTTTTTTTTTTTTTTTTAGTCTACAAAGCGAAGGTTGGAAATAAGCAACTCAGAGAAAAAGACAGAGACTCCGCAGGTACGTCGGCGTGTACGCAAACAACCAAAAAGGTTGAGAGAAGCTATCCGAGGTGTTGTTTTTCTTATAGCCCGGCGAGATGATTCAAATGCAGCATCAAGAAGTGACATTAGCATTTTTCCACCAGAAGTTGTTTCTCTTTTTGAACACGAGCCATTTCCATAAGCCACAGATGTTGGAGCTGAACCTGGATCTCTTCCTCTCCGTGTCCCTGCGAGCTACCTCCGCTTGAAATACACCCCTTCTCCTCAGTGTGTGTGTGTGTGTGTGTGTGTGTGTGTGTGTGTGTGTGTTTGCAGGCTCCCCTCGTTGCATTATTCAACTGCAGCGACGCCGATTCATTTCTTCTCTCTCCTCTTTATAATTACAAACTTCTGCTCTCCCTTCTTCATCTCCTCGCCACAGTTTCATCCTCCTCTTTTGCAGGATCTCTATTCATCGAGGCATCTTGTCTCAGCTTTTTTTCTCACCTTCGTCTCTCATTTTGATTTAATGTTTTTATTCTAAAACATTTTAAATGAAATCACGAAAGAAATGAGCTCTTTGGCGTTTTGTCCGCTTCTCTTTCCGTCTCTCCCCTGCTGTGTCGCTCCCGCCACTTCACCTATTTCCTTTCTCCTTTTTCCTGCATCTTTTCTCACAATTCACTGGATCCCCACGACTCTCAGTGGTTCAAAGAGAGGCAGTTGAACAAAATAACCCTAATCCAGCACACAGTCGGGGTTTCCGCTGCTAGAAAAGCACATATTTACATTTCTAAGAGCAGACTTTAATACCCAATAAATATACTGGTGCCCGTTTTAAAATATGATTCAAATTGCATGAAAGTGGTGGCCACTGTGTGTAAGCCCGCCCCTCTAATGTGCTAAAAGCTTCACATCTTAATAAAAGTACATTCTTTGATTCCCTTTTATTTAAAAAGATCCAATGCGGCACTCCAGGAACGGCTATTACACTCTCAGTGCCAGTCTGAATTTTGCTTCACTCATAATGACGGAGTAATTATCAACAGGTAACGACTTCCCTCCTCCTCTCTACATCTCTCTCCTGACGTGACGCTGGGAACAGTTCCTTCAGCGGTCTTTGCTTGCAGCTGAAATTCAAACTGAGAAAAAGCAGCTTTTATGTCACAATCGCCGAGAACTTTTCATTGAACTTCATAAATAAAAGTTGCAAGGACAGCAGGTGGAAACATTCACTTGGCGAGACATTCTCCGTCAGTTTCAGTGGGTTTCTTTGCATTTAGCTTCTTCTAACCTTAGACCTTTGTTAAGATATACATACAGTAAGTTTGTTGGTGTGAAGTCACAACAAGCTGAGTTTAAAAGTTATGCAGGATTAATAACTTTAATCATTGTTCAAAGATTGAACCCCTTTCCTTTTTCTTTACCTCTTCTTGTTACCCTCCCACATTGTCATGTAAGATAACCTGATGAAAGTCAAAGTACTGAGAAGTGGACAGTGTGCGAGACTCTTTTTCCTGATATCGTCAGACGTCGGTCTTCTCCTACACGCCCGCTGACCTGCAAACGCTTCACTCTGAACCTTTTTCTCCTTAAAATGTAATCCTCAGTATCTTTGGAAAATGAGTCTTCTTTTTTATTTGTGCATCTTCAGTGTCTTGTTCAAACATTCAGCTCCACCAGTCAACGTAAATCTCGTGAAACTCTCCAGATGTGTTCTACCTGCACAAAGCAAATTACTTGATAACAACCTGAGGGCTTCTAAACAATAACCATGCAAAGTGCTCACAGGATCTCACGTCACTGAAGTTTGTCACTGACGAACACCTGGTTCCTCTTTTGTACCGCACGATTCCTCCCGTACCTTAAAATATATTCCGATGCGGCAGAGTTAATCTCCACACACAGGCGACCTCCCTAAACGCACAGTGCAAGGTGCATTCGCTGCTCTTGACTGCAATTCATTTGCGAAAACATCTCACAATCAGCGACGGCAAAATGGATCAAATATTCCGGCGTCGGCCTGCATGACACAAATATGATGAAATGGGCCCCGAGGACACCGAGCGACACGAGCGGAAAGGAGCAAACGCACAACTGAGAGACGGTGGGCACAAACAAATTCCTGCGTAGACGTGAGTGTTAAGTCCTAAGATGTTCGCTTACATAACTGTGTTTTGTGTGTAGATAATATAATTTACCTGCTGTGTTCTCTACGCCCGAGCGTTTTCTGTTTTTAATAGCTTTTCCAGCTATCAGGCTTCATCTGTGTTCCACATGAAATGAATTAAGAGAGGTTACTGCCTTAAGTAGTCGTGTGGACTCATCGTGTGTTGGAAACGTGGAACATTCAGGCCCGCGGGGTTTGTCAACGCTTGAGATTTTAGTTAACGGCACCAAAACTGTAGCTGTAACTTGTGCTATTACGTGACACTCGCTCCAGGGTGTTTGTAGAGTTAATGTCCTTTTGGATGGTGCCTGTATTTCCCAAGGGGGGGCAGACAACATATTTCACAATTACAAACCCAACATGTGATCTAATCATGATCCGAAGACGAAACAGCTGTTGACTACCGGCTGTTTTTCTTTTGTGGATATTAGAGATAAAACAGGGGACAGTGATTTATACCCGTCAAACAGCTTAAATGTAAACGTTCTCTGCTTTATTCCAATCAGGTAATTATTCCGTCCTCTCTCGTGTGTTTGTGCACGCAGCTCGGCAGGAAAGTAAACACCCTCCCGTCCTGACGACAGGGGGGCGAGCGAGGAGGCACAGCTGTAATTTAATTTCCATTTATTGCACTTTGCTGCAATTAAATTATGAGTCATGGCTGGTAAATTTAACACGTGTACTGAGGAGCACTCTGATGAACTTAAGATGGAAAGTGAAAAAATTAACAGATACATTCGTAAGCAAGAATTTAATTCTCCAGCCGCGCTTACAGTAAGTCGAGTGGAGGATGAGGGTTTTTAATACTGCCATTAAAAGACTGAACAAAACCAACATTAGGAGGAACTAATTGAGTGTCACAGTGACGCCAGCAGCCTCCTCCTCCTCAAAATCACAGTTTAGCTTCAAATACCTGCTTCTGTTGCCGAGGTTTTGTCTTCACGATCACGGATGGAAATATCCCCAAATTCACTATCTTGTCAACCTCCTGATGTAAAAGGAGAATATATATTTGGTCCAAATGTAAACCTATCTGATATAATTTTTGGTCATAATATATCTGTAGGTTTATTTCTGTAGTAACTGGGTCAAATCCAAACAGGACACGTGTTTGCGTCTCTGCCACAGCCACAGAAACATCAGTGGCTAAAAGCTTTCGGCTGCTGTCGTCACTTGGAGACTGAGATGAGCCTTAATGCCTTTAAAGTTCTGTCAACAACCGACATGAAGCACAGTGTTTTCTCTGACGCCGGCTGCTGAATACTGTAGCATCACATCCAGCATGATTCATGTGAGATGAACAGAAGAAAAGCCCACATCTCTCCTCTACTTTGTGACTCTTTTCCAAAACTTTTCCCAGAAAATGTATACGACCCTTCTGAAAACCAGGATATTAGTCATCTTCACTGACAGAAATAACTTACAGTACAATAAGAGGAAGTCTGAACGCAACAGATGACTCTCCTTAATACTCTTAAGGACCTGGGCCATCGTGATGCAGTAAAAGAGAAGCAGCGTTTTTTTTCCTGCGGGGGAAATATTTTCATCTTATCAAATATTCTCTCAGCACAAACGACTCAGTGCCACATTCTGTACATCACAACGGGTTTGACATTTTGCCGTCCCTGGATGACACGTATCGCCTGGCTTCATCTTGTGCAATCCATTTGCTCCCACGGTTACCTGACAGTTAGCGATCGCTGAAGTCGGTGGCATACAGATCTGTGAGCCCCAATACATAATACATCAAGTGTAGGAGCCAGAAGCTGCCGCTCTCCTTTGCTCTTCCTCCGGCACGTGAAGCTACGACGAAGCAGACGGACGTCGTGTGAGAAGGAAAAAGATTGCCTCAAAAATATTCTCTGCGCAGCCAAACCGATTCATTATCAGCCACAAGGACGTAACCATCAACTGTCCTGCCTCTGTGTGCACGTACCAGAGATTCACTCGACACATGATCAGTCCTGAAATCGTTCGAATGCTGTCGCAGGACACAGAGATGTAAAACTGTTTATCTTACTCTGTCAAGTGGACGGATTAAGACTGAACGGTGTTGTGGTAAAAGGTCGTGGTTTAAAGAGAAGGGTTAAAGAGCTGACGTTTAGCTTTGGGTTGCTTATTGGAGAAACAGGAAACAATGAACTGACTTTCATATCTGCAGGTGGGACGAAAGGTGGTGCCATTTCTACAAGCTACAAGGCTGCCGAACTGGCGACTTCGAGTATTTGGGGAGATTTTCCAGCCGTTACTGTGGAAAATAAAGCTGGCTATTTTTCACAGGAAGTGGGATCATCTGCGTCTGTTCTGTGTGGAGACATTTCCAGCTGTTTTCGTGGTGACCAAAACAGGTATTTTAAGACAAAACTTAATGTTTTCCTAACCCTGACCGAGTGATTTGTTTTGCGCCTAAACCTAAATGTTTGGATGAGAAAGAAACAAAAGATTTTACCTAAAGAAACCTTCAGTTTGAAATGATCTGTGGTTGCATACGCAGAGCCCAATTTGAGGAAATCGCCAGAGGGAACAAAGAGGCAGGTGTTTGAGCTGACAACATCCAAAATGAAAGTTTAATTTTACAGTTGCTATTCTTACTGCCATAAAGATTTAAGGTGACTTGATGGTGCTGGCAGAAAGGTGAGAGGCTACAAAAAAGTGAAGCTCAAATCTGACACATAAGCCAAAGAAAGCCCATTTTACAAGAGGGAAATGAAGATCTGCACAGTTAGGTTAGGATTTAAAAATGTGACTGCCGAGGCGAAACTGCTAATTATTTGAAGAGGTTGTTGTGGAGAGTGTGTCGTTAGCTTCCAGCCAATGAGAAAAATGGGAATGATGCACAAAGCCTTGAGCCAAATTTATCTGATGAAGAAATGACCCAGTTCAATTTGGATCCTCAGACAAGTAATGTTTTTTTTCTGTGAAAGCAGCAACCAAAGCCGAGGTCATAAATCCTTCAGCCGTAGCCTGAGGGCCCGGCTTCCCAAAAAAAGAACCAACAAGACATGATTAATCCATAAACAAGAGCAGTGAAGCAGAAAGTTAAGTATGAAACACTATATGAAGAATGATGGACTGTAAACGAGCAACAATAACACACCTGAGAAGTTTAAACACCCCAGAAAATACAACTCTTCTTTATATGCTGAGCTTTGAGCAACAAAGGTAAAAAAAAAAATTTAAAAAAGTAGCAGAACAAGAGCATCCTACACACCTTCTGCCACCAGACTGAGGTATGAATAATAAAAGCGAAGAGGAGAAACGCTGCCATTATGTAAACACAGAATAAAGGAGGGAAAACAATCTTGGCTTGCAAACGGAAGGCTGGAGAGACGACGGCTCTCAGAGGCAGCGAATAATAATAATCACCAGTCACAGGACAAAAAAAAAAAAAAAAACCTCCAAAGTTTCTCAAGATGTTTTCTTAACTCTTCAGAAACAAGAACACTTTGTTATAAATTGAATATTTGTCAAACAAAAAGACTGAAAACACACACAAGAAAAAGTTTTGCCTCGGGGGGGAAAATACTTTGACAGGGTTTTTTTTTTTTGGTCTCCCAACTTTTACAGATAAAATATCACTGAACATTATCGGAAACAAGCTACAAGCCCTGCATTTAGTTAGTTAAAGGGTAAGTCTGCCAATTTTACACATCAAAGTAGTTAAAGTGTGATAAAGCCTTGTGTGCAAAATTGGTCATGCAACAATATTTAGCTGACTTATGATGCATTTTGAGTTTCTACAGTGATAGTATGCATGTTATATTGTCTATACTGTATTTAAAACAAGAAAGACGGTACAAAAAGAGAAAATAGCATCACATGGAAGGATTTTGTGAAGAGCACCTTTAACTACATCATCATTTTTGTTCTGTTTTCAGGAAAAACTGCTGCTAACATATATCATAGAAACTAAAAGTAAGCAGTAGGTAATGTTTAAAGAGTCGATTAAGAAGTAAAAGTCATATTTGTATTTTCAGTGACTGAGTGACCAAACATGAAGAATACAATCTGCTTCCTGATTCCACCATCATGCATGTAAACGGTGGAAACATGTGAAACATGTTTTCAGCTGGTTAGTATGGACGGAAATTATTACGAGACGCTTGTCTGGGTGGAGAATATAAATACAGAATAAATTCTTAATTCTAGAGAAATAAGTTTGCAGTTTGTTTTGTTGGTTCCAATATTTCATCAGTCGTCAGAGGCTGTTTTCCATTTCATTATAGCGTTGCTTTTTTAATACGAGTAAAAGATATGAGTTTGCTTTCAACACCTAGACTCCTTACGATTTGTTACTCCGACTGAAATCACACCTTCGCCTCAGACCCACGTGGAGAAGCAGCGGCGAGGTGTTAATATGAGGAGAACGTTACGAGACGGCAGCGAGGGCTTCACATCGAGTCGCTCGTGTGTCATTGGAGATGATCGATTTTCTGCTACAGGAGAGGTGGCACTGCCTCGTTGTTGGAGTGTGTGTGTGTGTGTGTGTGTGTGTGTGTGTGTGTGTGTGTGTGTGTGTGTGTGTGTGTGTGTGTGAGGCCGAGACCTGACTGCTGATAAGAAGGGGATCGATCGGAGTCTATAATGACTCAATGTTCACACAACGTAGCCTAGTATCATCAGCTCAGGTGTGTGTAGAGTGCCACATCACCTCATTCATCAATCTGTATCAGTCTGTCTCTCAGCCACACACCTGTACACACCTGTATTCTGTCCAGTCACAGCTGCCACAATTAACCAATTAGTTGTCAAATTAAGTGTTTTGATAGTGTAAAAATGATCTGATTCCAGCTTCTTTAATGTGAATAATTTGGGGTTTCTTTTCCTCATGTATGACAGTGAACTGAATATCATCTGGTTGTTTACGAAAGACATTTTGAGGGCGACGTCAACACTTTCAAACAGACGACATCTAGAAGATAAGATACATATGTTGCACGTCTCACCTCCCAAAATTACGTTTGATCATCTGGCAGTTTTTAGGTTTTTTGCCTAGAAAGGTTAATTGTTGTTACTTCTACCCTTTGTTAAAAAAAAAAAAAAAACAAGATGTGTTCTCATTAGGGGGCAAACAGCAAAGTGCAAAAACTTTTCAGACTTTCAGAAGGAGAAGTTAGTTGATGTGTCCGACCTTTGTAACTTGGTGGAAAAGGCACAATTTCCACAGTTTCCAGAATGTTTGACAGTCACAGATGAGGCGAGTGAGCTGCACGGCCGGGGACAAATCGAGAACTGGAAAGTTCACTGTGGTGCCTACGAGACGATACTTTGTGAAAGATCTCTGACTCAGAAAAGAGCGCACTGGAATATTCATTCAAGCAACAAGTCCACATTCGAAACTCGACATGAGCATACAAGATTTGACATATAAACATCCGTTTGCTGCAGACGTCTATGTTTTCCCCAGCAGATGCACCAGGATGTGTTCAGATTTGAATCGGGTATATTGGTTCTGAATTATCTTCAACTTGAAATGGATTTCAAGGTGAAAACAAAAGTTACTTTTTTTAACATGCGTACAAATAAGTAAAGAAAAGAAAAAAATCTTCAGTGAAGGTGTTAAATATTGATCCAGATAATATCTGACAACTGTTGATCCAGAATGTAAATAGTAATTTAAGACATTAGAGAAAATTTAGATGATTGGAAGCATTTGAAAGAATACTGAATCCTTTAATACGTGTTTTGTGTTTTAGGGTTTGAAAACTATTTCCTGATGAAGACCATGAAAAGTGATCCAGGAAGTTGACCTTCAGTAAAGAGTTTGTTCTGTCCGACTTTCAACATTTGTGTGAAAACACATTCACAGACCTGAGACCAGTGTGGTACATGTCTGTCACCCTCCACCCGTCTGATTTCCACCCCCCCCTCTTACCGCTACAGTCCTGGGTCTGCCACTCCAGACACTGTCCGTAGGGGAAGGAGATGACGTAGGCCGAGGAGTCGACGCAGCGCTGCGTGCTGCTGCACCACATGCACTCCATGGCCTGGCTGGTGCAGTTGGCGCAGCTGGTGCGTAAAGAGCAGGGCGTCTTACAGGGACGAGCACTCTGACTCTGTGGACTCCCTGAGCAGCAGGACAAAGAGAGAGAGACAAACAATCACTTCTGAGCTTTACTGATCCGAAAATGAACTGTGGCCATCTGAGTTTCACATTTCTTCAACCACATCCTCCTCTCACTGTCTCTCTCTCTCTGCTGCGTCATTCTTTCTCACCGGCAGGTTTTTCGCAGATGAGGCCGTCGCTGGTGGCCGTGCAGGGGTTGGCTTTCAGACCGGCCACCTGGGCTCGCTCCAGGTAGGCGCAGAAGCCCGAGTCGCTGGGCTCTCCGGGCAACCATCGCAGGCTGGTGTTGGTGAAGGGTGACATGTCCTCCCAGCCCCAGTACGACACGTTGATCTTCCTCAGGCCGACCCAGGGAGATAACGTCTGCAGGGGTGGAGAGCGGAGGAGAGAAAAGGGGGAGAAATGTTAGATGTAGCACATGCTGACTAATGACTGCGTGACAGTATACCTGATTCACTGTTCTCTCTTCATGTTTGAAAATACACTTCATGATTCTTTTTCTGGTACCGACAAACCACAATATTTCTCCAGAATCAGTCAGTATAAAGCTGTTAAGAAGTCGTGGCGAGATATCTTGGAGCAAGATTTTGAACATCCCCTTTTCATCCTGAGAATGAAATAAATACTGAAGACCTTTCAGAGGTCAGGTCAGCCTGACAGAAATCACAAACACCACGACTCGTTTTCAGGCCAAACACTGTCGAGATCACTACAAACTATCCAACCAGAAACAGAGCGAAGAGAATAATCAGGGAGGAAATGCTGATTAATGACTTAAGCTGCAGATCGGCAACAGTCGCTAAAAGAATATTAAGAAATGAATCCAAAAATCCTGATAAACTTCTGATGTGTTGTTTTTTCTTTGTCTCTTGTTCTTTTTTCTCTCTTTGTATCAGTTCTTAAATAATACGTAATCAACAACGTGCTGAAGACGTGTGGGTAAAAAAACATTATAACAGGATCAATAACTCGATGCATGAGCAAAGAAGCTGCAGGATAATACTGAAATAAAAAGCAGCTAAGTCAGAACTTGAGTCAGTCCCAAATCAAACCTTCTGCAAGTTAAAGTAAACGTTATAAAAGCAGACGCTCTAATTATAGCAGCTGATCAAAGTGCAGTTCAGCGATTGTTTGAATTATTTGCTGACAGAACGTGACGATTATGGGCTGCTACTGAGTTTTAATTGATACAAAAAAGCTTTTACACTTCAGGATCAAGGATCTCAAAGAGCTTGTGAAATGTAAAACAAACTATTGCTGCAATTACAGACAAAAAGACAAGGACGCACTGTCGTTTAATCATCAGCCCTCAAGTATTTGTTCACATTTCTCCCGACGCTGCACATTCATCAGAACTGTGTCTGTGTGTGGTCAGACATGTCAGAGCCTCGAATGAAATCTCCACCGTAAACATTACAAGTCCACATTTCAGTGTGAAAACAAAGTCACACCCTGTCAGTCATCTGGGACGATGAAAGGTGATGAAGGAGCTGATTTTTTGAGCTTCACGGTGGGCTGAGAATAATTATCTCTATTTATTTCTTTTTATGCCGTCGATAAAAACCCCCGGTGAGAAATTTCACCCCTTCTGTTCTGCTGATATTATATTCTCACGGTGCTGCGAAAAGATTTCTTTGACACGTCTGAAGATTTATATCAGTTTGAGTATCAGATCGTCTACAGCAGGAAGAGTTCTGCTCAGAAATGTTCACGTCTTAGTTCTGATTTTAACGACACAGTCAGCATTAAATGCAAACTGAGAGCGAACCACACCGCTCGGGTCTTTTCTCTTTTTTTTTCTAAGATGTTGTACATTCATGTTCAATAACTCAGGTTTATGATCTGAGACCACACATTCCTTCCAATCTAATAATAAATAACTTTATGTTTATATCATCAAGCTAACACATTTCCTGGTATCGTATAATAAATCACAATTTTCCTGGAAGCAGCATCTAGGATGCAATTTGTGTCACATAACGAACTCGGCGGAGGGAATTGGATGTCACTCAGTTATCCATAATCAGCAGGACGTCACAGTTCTTCAATCTCTTGCAGGAAATATAAAAAAGCAGCCGAACGCTGAAATTATTTACGGATACAGCTACTTAATTAGACTATATATATGTATACAGTGTTGCCACAAACACATCAAGGCTCCGCAAGGAATTTCAATTTGTTTCCTCTACTTTGCTTTCAACAGGAGCCGGCCTGAAGAGACGCTGGTATTTTTCAGCACTTGTTAAAGAGCGACTGGTTTGCTTAATCATCCTCCTCCTCCTCCATACTGAAACTCTCATCACAGGTTTAACCATTTATTGCAGGCAAGTGGGAGTTCGGTTAAGTTGGCAGCTGACGGCTCGGCTCTTAAAAGATGCTCCCTGACAGAGGAAGACGATGAATACCGTCTTTAACCTTGAGCCCTGATTGGTCTCTGCGTCAGTGATTAGGAGCGGTTATCAGTGAGGAGGGAGCCGTATTTAAAAACACTGCCTCGTGGTGAGAAGAGCTGTGATTGGTGCGAGACTGATTGGATCAGCTGATCACTGCCGTGGGCGAAGGACTTCAGTGTCCTGTGTGAACTAACGCTAAACTACATAAGTGAATCGAAGAGATACAGAGAGTTTATCCGAAGCTTCAGCTGTGTGAGTTTGAATCCGCTCTCATTTTGTTTCCACTGTCTGCTTCCTTCTCCTGATTAGTTTAAGTCAGACTGTTGAAGCTTCATTATTTAGAATGTGGCTGTTCTTTCTGCCTCACGCTGGATTTGAAGTACGAGCATCATTTTTGTTGCCAGTACGAACAAAAACGAATAGTTACTGCAAGTATAGAACTCAAATTGCCTAGAAAATATATGCTGAGTAGAATGTTTTTCTCAAATTTACAATCCCGACTCCTCGGGTTAAAAAATCGCTGTACGTCAGCTTAATGCTTTCATAAGACTTCAAGCTCACACTGAAATGGATAATCACACCAAACATGTTTAAAGTTTGGCTTTTTTTTTATATAATAAAGCGCAATTTTATGGGGAGAAAGCAAGGGTGGAACATAATGAATAGCTTTCACCAACACTGTCATTTAGCCTATTAAAGCGTTTTTTACACCACTTACCTTGTCTTGCAGCTGGTATTTCTGCAGCTCCTCCAGAACAAAATTGACCTGCTTGTCTGTGAGCAGCGAGGCTATATTTCCGCCCAGGTTTTTGCAGTAGTGTTGGGCGTTATCGTAGCTCTCCCTGCTGGAGTTGATCCTCAGGCAGGCCTCCCCGATGTGGTGCCAGCCCTCCCCACACAGCTGGCCTGCAACACAGACACACACAGACGTTACTTCACCTTTCATTTAATCCGAGTTAGCATAATCATCAGATAGCATGGTAGCAGGCTACAGGAAAAAAGTCTGGCCTGCTGTCAACAAGAAAAAACATATCTGATGTATAAAAAGGCGACTGATAGCATTTCAACAAGCTAAAGCTTTAAACTCAAAGCATAACTAACATCATGAGCTAAACATTAATATTTTAGTTAACATTAATGCCCAAAACATGCTATGTAATCATGTCTGCACCTATCATTTGAGCCTCATAGCCTTTAGCTAAGGTTTGGCTTGTAGCCTGAATGTATAATCCACTGTCTTTATTAAAAACAAGACTGTGAACACAAAGATGGCGTCGATTTGTTGTAATGAGATTTGCTCACATCAGAACATACATTTCTAGTGTCTGTGTTTACTTCCTGGTTATGCAGCTCATTGAATATTCATAGTGCGGTTTGCCCCGCCCACCTACTTTACATTGTGGCGATGTCACAGATTTCTTTAATTCTTTATTTTCAATTCTCTCAAAATGTCTTAATTCCAGGAAAGTTGTACAAATATAAAACCCAGATGGACTGAGTATTTTTGATACGAGCAGCCACCAGACAAATAAGGACTCAAAGCTTCCTGGCCTCACTTCACCATGCTGACAGTAAGTTTAGCATGTTAGCTTGATAGTGTTTTGCTTTTGAGGTTTTTAATTTTATACTATACTTCGCAGAATGTCAGGACAAGACAACACAGAAGCATTGAGACGGAATTATAAAGCACAACTGAGGCAATAAGTGTCAGAAACTGATGAAGCAGACTGGATGGTGTCCTGTTACACAATGTTTACTCGACGGAGGTGAACAGGGCTTCATTAATCAGCAGGTAGGGAGGCAGAAGCAGCAAACAAATCGACAAAAACAAACGTCAAGAGGCAGTCGGTCTGGGAAGGCTTGCAGAGAGATGCTGCCTGTCTGAGGGCTGGAACACAGACTGAGACTAACGAGGTAATGAAGGAGCAGGTGTGCAGGTGGGTGGACTGTCAGGTGACCTGCACAGGTGGAGGAAATCACTGAGTTCAACTAAAGGACAAGAGAGGAAGCAAAGTGGAGTTTAAAGTCGATGTGACAGCAGCTTTAAGAGAAATATGTCTAGCAGTGCATGTTATTGCACTGATCTCAGAGGCTGATTGTTGGCTCATTGTTGATTTATATTTTTGTTTTGTTTTCAGATCCGAGCTCCACATTCCTGCTTCGCACTGATCCGACTCATCAAATGATTCCCAGAAGAAATATCTTACATGTGAGATAAACTAAACCGCTGAGTGACGAGTCATTAACGAAATGCTAAATACTGTAAGACTGGCGTATAAATGTATATCTGCACTTATATTGTTCTTATCAGGATCACTTGGTAGCGTCGTGCGGGAGACTTTAATAGCAGAGAGTTCAATTATCTGAGATGAAAGAGTCCTTCTACCTCTGCTGAGCACCGCTGTTTATTTTGGACTGCAGGACTGATTACATCCACAGACTCGTAATGGCTTCCATCACCAACCTTTTCATTCTGCCGAACAAAAAAAAAACAACAAAAAAAATACCTGCTTTCTTTATTTTTCTCCCCCTCAAGAAATAGCAATTGGCCATAATTGACCAAAGCGAGATGAGAAAGACAGATGAATGTGGTGAAGGAGGAGGAGTATAAAAACATAAATGGGCAGATTATGTTACGGTCTTTGTGTAACGGCGGAGATAAACATGTCAGGCTATTTAAAATGATTAGTCATAACATGGTGTCTGAAGAAAAAAGGGCTACAGCTGCCACAGTGCTGGAGCTAGTTTCCATCACCCCCCCAGTTCATGTGAACACCACCTACTGCAAACGCATCCTCACAGAAAAATCACAGAAAACAGTGAATCATGTCGCACTAATGGAGACAGAAACACAGATAAACAAAAACATGCTAATTTCACCCGTGTGGCCGGTGACCCTCTGAAAAGGCCTGTCCTGAATGACGCAGTTCACATATACAAAGACCAGAAAACAGACAGCAGGCCAGTCGTGTTGAATTAAACTACAATACACACCAGCCTCCCAGGCTCAACGAGGATACAGAAAGTTGTTGTGTACAGGTAATTTTATGTAGCTAACGTGGTGCTGATTTTCACATCAGAAATGGATCTTTTTAAGGACAACTGGGGATATTTCCAACTATTTTAGTTGTGTCAAAACCAGGTTTCTTTTTGTTTTTTTCTTAGGGAGACCATCAGACATTTAAAGCTGTTTTTGTGGTGACCAGAACCGGCTACTTTTCACAGGAAGTCTCCATCTGAGCGTCTGCACAGCGCTGTTACAAGACTGACATAAAAATTTTTTTTAAAAATCAACCTAAACAGATGTAAAGTTGCAACTCAAAGAAATGTTCAGTTTGAAGCCGTGGCTTTGCTGAAAGGTACTTTGCTCACGTTTATTCTTGCGATTGAGTTGACCAAAAGTTCACACAGGAAACAGAAGGACAGAGTTGTTTTTGACCGGCTTCAAACAAAATGCAGGAAACAAATATCAGAGCTGCGTCTTCCTTTTCACTTCTCACCAAGCTGCCAAGCAAGGAGCTACATGCTAAGTGCTGTATTTGGAGAAGTTTCATCATGTTGGATGCGGTGAAGCATCTTCAAGGAACTGAAACAAGTCCGAATGCCCCTTTTCGATGCAGCACTTAGCTACCTTGTTATGTGCCAGTATGATGGGAAACTCATAAAATAACACTCAGAGCAGATTATGTCACTTGTGTGAACAAGCCAAATAATCCAACAGGAAGCAAGACTGTGGTTAAATCTGTTTCTCAAAATCCACCTTCCAGTTAGCAGCGTTTTAGTGGTTTGCCGGTCAAAACATATCAAAGTTTTATCAAAAGATTTGTTTTTTTAGACATCCAATTTACAGACTTAACTTAAATGCATAACAATCATTTACAGGGTGTTAAAATAATGGTTACAATCTCAAAAGACTCAATAGATGCAAAATACCAACAGCGTTTCTTTCCAGCGCTGTAATCCAGTGGTCTACATGTATACTGTATTACCTCAGCAGAGGCAGAGAAGAGTTCATAACATGCTGAAGGGAGAGGATGTGTTCCAGACCACAGGGCCTTAATGTGGACAGAAGAAAGGGAGCAAACACAATAAACTTCCAACAGATACTGCAGCAGAGCGAGCTAGCTAGCAGGCCCTTTACCACGTTACGACATGGCATGGAGCGGGAAGATTTGTGGATCCAAATAACAAGAGCATTTCCTTCGCCCTCGGTCACACAAGCGCCAAAGTCAAAGCGAGAGCAGCTCTAGCTGAAGGCTCCACAGCAGAGCGGGAACATGTAGGACTTTGTGGACTCGAGTTTATCAGCCATGGCGATGATCCATATTCAGAACATCCAATAAACACTTCTAATTGGCCTACTTCTCTTCTGCAGCTGAGCGGAGAGCACATTTCTAAAGTATGTGTTCCTGAATGTATGCTAATCCCCCTCTGTGTACATGCCTGCATGGATGTGTGTGGGTGCCGATTTGTGAAGACGACTAATAATACGCAGCCGGTGAGCGTGGGAACATGCAAACGCTGCGAAGCTCTGTGTCATCCGGTATGATTAACGGAGGCACAGCGACACTTCACTACTTTTACAAGTAAAATAAATATATTCACAACAGACATGATGATCAGAAAGTCTGTGGAGATTACACCGCCTGGCTCTTAATGTATCAATCAACAGTGTGTATGCCAACATCACACATGTGATCAAAAGGATCCACACTGTCATTTATGGAACAGTTCATGCACTGTTTTCTTTGTGTGTTCAAGAATCACTTGGAATAAAATGAGCTTCATGAGTTTGATTGTGAAGAATCGAGGGACGAACTCCTGCCGCCCCTCTCGCGTGTCTCATACATTATTCCATGAATGTTAATGGCAAGAGATTTAATTGAATTGTGCCATCGGTCACACATACTGCTGCAGCGCTGCTGAAAACATACTGCTGGTGATTATCTGGTCACGTGAGGAGTTTACAGATGCGGTTGTAAGCCTCCGGACAGTTCACAGATTCTGTCCTGATATTATCAAAACATGATATTTATGATTCCATTAGTACCTTCAACATCCTGGTGAAGTTGACAATGCTGCCACACAACGGCTAACGTTCTAGCCCTTGAGGCTAACGTTAGCTAACATACCACTCCTCCAGTTCTAGTTAAAGAATAGAAACCACGCGTCTCCCAGACTGCTTGTTACTTGTTCCTACAGCGAGTTGCTGCAACATGCTACTCTCCGTGTTGTTTACGTCTGCTTCTCCTTGAGATCACATGAGGGAAGGATCACTGTGACTTTGTCTTATTTTTCCAGTGTACACCTGCGTTTCATTTGTTCATCAGCCCTTGTGGAACAAATCTGTGTGTTCCCTCCTTGTTGTTTGTTTTGTTCCTGTCGTCCCTGTGTTGTTGTGTTTCCTGCCCTTGTGTCTTACGCAATCCCACTTGTGTTCCCCAGAGCTTTATCCTGGTTTGGACTTCATTTGGTTTTGTATTTCTCTTTATATTTTTTTGGGTTTGCCTCAGCCTGTTTGGTTTTGTTTTGTTGCCTTTGTTTGATATTTTTGGGACAACTTCTTTTGTTTTTCTACCTGCCTGTTTTGTCGTTTTGCATCGGGTTCCTTTTGCTAACTTCTGTGCATGTTTATTTCTCAAAATAAGATCCTACGGTGATGCACCAGAAGGTGTGTGACAGGCTGCATGCATGCTCGTTCTCCGAGTGCGCCTCCTCACCAGGCAGCGCTTGACACTCCTGCTGCTGCATCTCCCACTGACAGTTGGCGTTGAGGGAGCAGCTCCTGCAGTTGGCCAGTCTGAAACACTCCTGCTCCTCCCTGCGCTTACACCTGGACGAGTCTGTCACCGTCTTCAAAACACACACACAGGCAGAAAACAATATCAGTCCAGTTAAACTTCATCCGCGGCGTCCTCTTTTGCAGTAATTGTAATAAACTTGCAGGGATCGATACAAAGTGCAACAAAAGCTGAGAATGAAACCAGCGAGTCAAACAGGCAAACAGAACATGCAGAGTGAGAAGAGAAATCAATGTGAGGGACAGATTATACAGAGATGTGATTTTTATTGATGTGTTTTATATTCTATATGCTGTTTTTAACTCACTCGCTCAGAGGCAACTTTATCTCTGTAAAGCCTCAAAGGAAATATAAAAATTTCTCCGGTTTTATGTTTGTTTTCATCGGAAAGTTTCCTGATGAAGTGAATTAACGACGTCTCTAGAAACTAGGACCCGTCCCTTAAAAAAGGATGAAGAAAGGATGTTATATTTTTATGACCTCTGAGCCGAGTATGGAAAATGTCACAATCTTGACCTTCTGTTGATTGCTTATCAGATTTTTGCTGCTAGTTTCTACATTTTGTGATTTCCTAGCTCATAAAAGAATGTTTTTTTCTGTTTGGTCCCTGTTTCTGTGTTTGTTTACAGGATGTCAAAAAATGATTTTAATTGATTTTTGAGGCCATGGGTCATGGAAGAGTTGGATCATGTTTATCCTTTTTAATGTTTTGTTCCCGTATTTTTCAACATTTTTGCTATTTGCTCATAAACCGCTGCACATATTTTAGTCTTCTCTACTCTCTGAAGGTTTCCTCTTTACATAAGACAGTATTTCTCTAAATGCGTGCATGTTTAATGCTTAAATTTCGCTGACACGGAGACGCGTTTGATGACTATTTGCTTTACCCTGAAAGCTTTCAGTGAAGAATTAGTTTATATGTCCCATAGTCAAGTTGTCGTTTTCAGGACACAGTAAAGAGCAGACTTAGTGAGCAGTGCATACACCAAACGAAAGAATAACATCAGTGCTTCCCAGGAAAACACCAGTTGGACACCAGCGGAGGGCCTGAAGTGTCTTAACAGTGTTGTGTTCACTATTTTTAATGTAAATTTGGATTTAGGTCGACCTCAGTTTGCATACATATCCTAAGGGACTGCTCTGACCTCTGACCTCAACCCGAGTGTCAAACTGTGTCAAACAATACACACATGTCCCCTCCTTCGGGCGCCGTGCTTCCACAAGCTCAGCTGATGTTCAGACAACATGGATGGTGGGGGAGACAGAGACAGAGCGCCGCCATGCTGCTGGGCCAGCTCCAGGGTCAGCTACACATTCATATACACACACACACACACACACACACACACACACACACACACACACACACAAACACACATTCATATATAAACCCAGCCGGGCACACACAAACAGACAAAAAGCAACATGCAGACACACAAAGAGAAAGACAGGAAGAAGAAAAAAAACAGGGAAAGAGACAGAGAGAAACAGAATGAGCCAAAGTATGAAAACAAAAAAATACACACAAACTCACTGAACCAAAATTAGTAATATAAATCATATATACATATATATAAAATTCTTCTTAAATGTGACAGGATGAAACATAATTTATAGACTGAGTTGCTTTTTGGTGGCTTAGTCAAAATGTACGTGTGATAAAAGGAGAACAGCTGAAACACTGATCAGACAAAAAGCCTCTAATGTCACTTTTATCACCAGTTGTTCCTATTAAGTTTGACAGCAGTCTGAACTTTTCTCAGTCCACCGTGAGCTCAAAACTTCTACTCAAGAAATTTATAATAAATTCTAATCAGCAGATAATGGTGACATTTACAGAGGATGTACGCTTTCCTTTTCGCTCACTGTGAGGTTTCTCACAGATGCACCTCTAACGACATAATACAGAGATGGCATCGATCACATTCATGCTCCCACGAAGATGAACCCTTCGGACCTCATCACCGTCCCTCCAGCACCACACTCGGCACCAACTAAGTCATTTGTTCCATCAAACATTCATGTGTCGTCAGGTCAAATGAACACAGCAGCTTCAGCAGCCACTGGGACGATTTCTTATCTATTTATTTATTCTTTACTGCTGGTCTCGCTTTGAGGACTCACCACGGTGCAGTTACTGGACGCAGAGATGCACTTCCTGTCCTCACACCACTGACAGCCCCGCGTGTTGGCGGTGCAGCTCGCACAGTCCGAGAACCGGAAGCACTGCTCGTCTGTGCTGTCTGTGAGAGAAACACACAGAAACAAATCAGCCGGTTAGATTGTTGTGACAGTAACAACAGTTCTCACTTCTGCTGGGAATTCATTTTTAATCAGAAGTGCTCTGATCAATTCAGCACGGGTGTAAAAACTCAGAGTCGGTGTGCATCAGTCTATCCGGCTCCTTTTTTCTAAATACCTGGTGTGTGTCAGATAACTACCCTCATGTGGTGCTACATGTGCCGGTAATACTTTCATGAAGTGTAAATTTACATGTTATCACCATGTTTGGATGTGATTAAAATGTTTACGCATCCAGCTGTGTTTGTGGTGACTAAATCAGTTTATTTTTAGCCAGAACATGATCTCTTCCTAACATTAACCAAGTGTTAATTGTGCCTCAGCATAAGTAAAGAACTGTAACAAGAGGGGAACAGAAAATGGAAACTAAAGAACTTATCTGTGTTTTTCCCAAATGTCTGTTGCCAACATTACCAGTAAAGTTTATGTTACGTACAGGTGATTTGAAAGTAATTAGGCTCAATTGTTACGAAGTCTTTTAATGCAGTTAAACAATTTGAAACTGACTGTCAACCATCAGCACGATCGCTTTTCGTATAAACCTGCCGTGAGCACAAACTGCTACGGCATCTACATCTGGCAGAGACAGATGAGAGGGAGGAGGAGGAGGCGGGTCCGGCCCGGCTCTAATTACTTCAAAATGAGGTAATTGTTGCAGCACTGACCTTCTGTTCCTATAATTAGGTATGCAAACAAACTTCAGAGGCCAAAATCCTTTGGAATAATTATTATTCTCATGAAAAAATTAGCCTTCTGGGAGCTCAACTCGTTTGCAATTTGTTTGATCGCGCTGTACGCTTCAGGGAAAATATGTTGGAATGACAGGGAAAATATTTAGAGAGGGATAGAGAGAAAGTTTACAGACACACATGGCAAAGAATCAGCTGAGCAGACGACTTACCAGGTCGCGCAGGGCAGAAAGTAGCTGGGAGAGTGTATTCGGGTGGTTTTGGCTCCCAGGGGACACATCTGCTTTGGACCCAAAGGCAGCGAAGGCCCGGCCCAGCAGCAGCACACGAAGTCGGGTTAGAAAAGGCCAGGCAGGACGGAGGGGTGTACGCCAGCACATCGTTCATGAGGAGGCCCGAAAAACCCCCGAAGATGTACATGGAACTGAAGAAGACACAGAGAAGATTATAGAGAAGCACAGGAGGACAGAGACATCAGTACAAACAAGCTGTGGGACGAAGAGACAAGGAGGAAACAAAGCTACAGCGAGAGAGCAGTGGTCTTAAAGAAATAATAAACTCTGGCAGGGACAAAGAAATGGTGAGAAACCAGGGGAACCTTTTAAAAAAATAAAGGTGAACTTCCTGGGAGGAAAAAAAAAACCTGGGAGGGAGAGTGGTTTGAAGCCTTTTGAAGCTCAAAGCTGACATTTTCGTACCAAAAGGCGACTTTTTGGTGCGTAAATGGTGTTAAAGGGTCAGAACCATTATGTCCAAGTTTAGCAATGAGTCTCTCTGAATCGTGACGGAACTACCGTAACATTTTAAGTGTTGTCAATCCCATTTTTGGTCAACTATATTTTTACAAGCCTATAAAAAAAAGCCCTGTACACTTTGTTGTTCACCGATGACCTTTTTTTCGTCTCTCTGGTTCAGAGAGTTTCAAAAACAACATTCAGATTCTTATAAAATCCACAGCACGAGGATGGAAAGACCAACTTAACAATGCGAGTGAGATACAGATATACACATTCAAACTAAGGTATAAATAGATCTCTGGAGGTAATAAAGTGCATGTATACACTGTATCTATAAATAAAGGGTGTAAAAAAAGAGTTACTGAGGAAACATCCAGATATCGGCAGGATGGAGGAGGTGGCTGCAACAACTTTCTCAACAGAGACTCAGAGGAGACAGCAGCAGACGACGTGACAGGAGAAGTGTAAACTGAGACTAAATTTAGCAGTGAGATAAAGAGATGAGTCCCAAAACAATCTACACAACAAAACTGGGAAATTTCTGGGAAATAGGAAAGTCCACTGAGATGCTCAGTGTCTCCAAAAACTTAGAGGACACTGCAGGAAGAAATCAAGGGAAATGGAGAAATGTGCCAGGGAATAATGCATCGCGAACAGACGGGTATTTGCATGACTGTAATTCAGTAGTTCAGTAGATTTGTGTTACAGTTTTCACACACTGCTGAAGTCTCCTTGAGCACGGCAACAAGAGTCAACAACAGGAAGGAGGAAACTCACCCGTTGCTAACGACGGCAGAATGTCCAAAGCGGTTGACGTCCCGGTGCAGACCCGGTCTGGGGAGGACGGTCCACTCATCACAGGCTGAAGAGAAGCAAACGCACACACACAGATTTGTAAAGATGATGTTTCAGTTTTGTTGTGTCGTTGTGAGTGTGTGTCAAGAAGAAGTGAGGAAGAGGAGTGTTCGTAGCTTTACTGACAAATGCACAAAGATTTAACAATCACATTATTGTCTAAAATACTGTTGGATTGTGAAGCTTTAAAGGGAAAATTCAGGTATTTTTTTCAGAAATGAGTCAACCAACATTTCTCCTCTTCTTCTTCTCCTCCTACATCTTCATCTTTATCTTCATCCTCTTCTACACCTTCATCTTCTTTTTTTTAACCTTGATTATTGCGTGTAAGAAAATAGAACGGAGGAGGGTGACGCACAGTTCAACCTCCTCCCCCAACTTCATCATGAGGAATCAGAAATCATTATCCGAACGTTTTCATCATCATCGAATTACAGCGATGTGAAGAGGATATGGAAAATAATCCCAGAGATGACTTCATCGAACACTTCGTACCACCAAATACATCATAAAGCCTCCCTCTCTCTCTCTCTCTCTCTCTCTCTCTCTATCATTGGAGCTTTATGTATTTTACTATTTGGATTTTACACCTCTCTGATGTTTTAATGACCCGACGTGCTCCAGTTATATTAATATGGAAATGACTGTCTGAGCGAGCCTTTGGTGTGTTGGTGTAAATGTGCCATTTAGCCCGATGAGCCAGTAGAGGTGGGGAATCGGGGGGAGGGGGGGGGCGGCCAGGTTGCTAACGACCTCGTTAAGCGGTGTGTTAATTGGGAGCGCTTGTTTAAGAACGAGGGATACTGCAGAGGACAGGGTGAGAGGATGGAAGGAGGGGCGGGTGGGGTCATTCTAATCAGCACCAAGAGCAATGAGTTCATCAATAGCAGAGGTCAAAGGTCGGTTGTATTAACATGCGACACAAAGTGATATTGATACCATCAAGCACAACTGTGGCCGGCTAATACTGCAGCTGGTGGGAACTCTGAACAGGTGCTGTTGTTCTCTACCTGCTGCGTTAGGTGGACTATAAAAAACACCTGACCTTCATGAGCTGAACCGCTGGAAGAGGTGAAGAATATCTTTTCAATACGTCTATTCTGTGTTGTAGTTTTTCCATCCCGTCCTCGCTGGAAAACAGATGTTAGGTTGTCTGTGCACGCAGCTTATTAAGATGAATTTTTACATTTAGTGTGAAGCGGCGACCTCTAGTGGTCGGAGTAATCCTGGCAGGTGCACAGGAGGAAGTACGGCAATGTAGTATTATGGAGGAGGTTGGTGTTGATGGGCGGGTCAACCACAGGGAGGCTGTTGTTTCTGTCCCATGTGAAGCCAGAAGTCACTGTTGACTTGTTTAAACTCATAAAACATAAGGAAACCAAAACCACCATCTTTTCCTCGACCCAACCATGTAGTTTTGGTGCCAGAAACTTGATTAACTGTGACTCTTTTACATCGCTACCTTATGACGACGAAGGTCTGATACGACAGTTCTTGCTGGGACTCCACAACGGTACCATACAGTTGGTAATACTGTACAATTAATTAAGTAAAATGTGGGAACAAACAGCATTATAATGAGGTACTATAGTGCTCTAAAGATACCCTGGTCTACAACTAAACACACAACAAATGTCAGCTCATAGTGATTTTAATGATTTGTTCAGTGAAATTTAAAAATTCAGATGCAAAAATGGTCTTTTCCTCCAAGTTGTGAATCACATCCCGATCACATCATCTGTGAAAGTAATCATAACATTTATCATGCTGCCAACCTTTCCAGGTGTCTAGCTATAAGTTACTTTGAAATAGCTTTATATTCCGACAACATTAAATAAACTTTTAAGTTGAGCAATACAAATGTCGATCACAGTTTGTGCACACGGACGGCAGGAGACTGAACTCCCAGCAGATTATAAACTCTCTGCTGAGCGACTTGACAGACAGCTGCAGTTACACATTACACATTTTTCAGTCAGTGGAGATTTGAATCTGTGATCCCCTGATGAAATCTAACTCCAGATCTGATGTTTTGTCAGCTGTATTTTAATATAACCCTCGTTCAAATTGGCACCTCTGTTACGGTAATCATCACTCAGCAGACGTTCCAGATGTTTTCTGCTGTGTAGCAACTCAAAATCAATCTCAAAACACGTCACACACGCTGAAAGTTTAAATGTGTTCCACTTCTGACACTTCGACTACCAGAAAAAGTTTCGGTGCTCACAAAACTGCAGATGCACTGATTGATTTGTTGTTGTCTTTTGTTTTATTGTCACTAAATACATCAATAGTTCTGATTCACGTGAACCAGCGGCCTCGCTGCGACGACAGAGTTTCAAAAGCTCACCACAGCTGACCTCCAACCTCCAGATAAAAACAGATTACAGACACACGCACACACACACACACACACACCTTATCCATCCACCCTGAGATTGATGCTGCCAAATTGTCCACCACAGAACTGCAGGCTCAACAGATACTTATCGGCCAGGACACACACACACACACACACACACACACACACACCAACACCGATTTTAATTTCCTCTCCGGATATGAGAAAGTCCGTGTTAATAATGCATGGTGGGACAGAGAGAGAAACCGTAAATCCAGGGAGAAGCAGGCAGGCGATTCGGGCTGATTGACAGTTTGATCTGATCTGCACTAATAGAGGACTTGATGTAGATGGGCAAGAGGAGGAGGAGGAGGATTGAACGGCAGCCACTGTCTGCTCCTCCAACATATCACAGCTCCCAACATCTTCCAAACAAGCTCCAAAAAAAGCCCTGGGCTTTTCAGTGGTCTCTGCCATGTGTGTGTGTGCATCAGGTGTGTGTGTGTGTGTGGGTGTGTGCCTGTGGTGTGTCAACTTGGCGAGCGCCACGTTTTTAATCAGAGTTCATTTTCCCCCCCCAAATCTAATTAGAAGTGTGAGGGTGGCAGGGTTGAGGGGAGGATGGGTGAGGCGGGAGGGAGAGGAGCTGGAGGGGGAGAGAGGGAGAATTAAATCCAAATGAAAAGTGCCTTCTGTGTCGACCTGAATCTAATGCGTGGCAGCAGAAGTGCAGGAGAAGCTAATAACGCCGTGTCGCACCCTCCAAGGTTAGCGCGGCAAAACAAAAACAAATTAGCGCTCGGAAAAACCTTCCACTCGCAGCGAGCGGCGGAGGCAGGGAGGAGGAATGGAGGAGCAAATGAAGACGCAACGCGGGATGGAGAGAGCGAGGAAGTGACTTCCACAGGTGCAGCAATTTATTATCTGCTGGAGAGGAGAGGAGAGGAGAGCATTTCCTAGAATTAAGTAATAAGTAAATTAGAAATAAGGAAAGCAGAATGTCTACAGCAAGGAGATCTCTTTAGGAACGTTAATCTAATCTAGTTCACAAAATAACTTCACAAATATCACCACCAGACTTGCAAAAATGTATTATCTTGATTGTTGTTTCTGTCCTCTTGTCAAAAAGAAAGACGTTTTCCTCTCAACACCTGTTTGGGATGCAGCTGTCAGCCATGTTCTGACATCTCAGATAAGTACAAATCATTTCTCCATTAATCAGGAGCGTCTTTCTTCGCCCCCCCTTCCAGTTCAGACCCCCTCCCCCAGATTCCCGCGTCCTCCCCTCCCTCTGCTCTGCCTTTTGTTTCCTTGCTGCACCTCTGCAGAGAGTTTGAGGAGGCAGCTACTGTACAATAAAGTCCAGCAGATACGAGCGGTAATGAATAAATGATGATATTTATAAAGACAGGGGTGTGTTTGCAGAGTTGAGGGACACACATTTACTGCGAGTGTCGATGGGGCGAACAGAAGAATCTGACGTTAGACGGAGACGCTCTGCAAACAAATGCTTTATTGTTTATTACCTTTTATTTTGCCTTTTATTCACGAGCTTATTACGTGCTTCATCCCGGCATACCTTCACCGTCTTTAGCTAATTCTCCTCCACCAGCGTCAGTGCTGCTTTTTCTCTCCCTAAATCCCTCCTTCCTTTACTTCTTCATTTCTCTCCGGCTCTCCGAACATCCCCTCCCCTCCTTCCTCAGAGCACGTCGCTCTTATTTCATTCGCTTTCTTCACGATCACCAGCTTTATCTCACCAACATCCTCCCTGGTATTTCTCCCCCTTTATTATATCATTTACAGCAGAGAGCGACGAGAACAATGTAGGACCGAGAGGGAGAGGACAGACCCGACGATCACGCCACACAAACAAAATCTTTATTACGTGTGAAATATATTACTTTTGCACTTTTGATTAAAAGGTTCAGTGTGTTCTGCAGCTTTTTAATCACTTCTCAGACTTCACATCAGTCGGCTCAGCACATGTAATTAGGAACGTCACTGTTATGAGCTCTGGAAAAGGGCCAGTTTAGTTTGCGTGATTAAAACATTGGAGTTTTACGTGTCTGCAAACCACCAAAAAGCTCAAATGTGCACGTGTCATATTGACTTGCAAAATCAGTGGCTGCAGTTCAAGTCTGTGTAAAACTCCTGGATATTCTTCAGAAGACTTCTGGACCAGTTCCAGTTCGGGTCAAACTCATTTTCAATGGGAGTGCTAGGGGCACTTTTACGATAGCATCAAAATCGCTATTTTTAAAACACTAAGAAGACTCGACACAACATGAAACTTCAAACAACGAATGAAAAGTGTCGATCTCCAAATGTGACGCAAGATGGAGGCCAGTTAAGGTGGAACGCTCCTAAAGCTTAGTTCCATGTAAATGCTTGAAAGTTGAAAAGTTAAAAGAGTTGAAAAAGGAGGAGCAATACTAAAATGAAAAGCCAGAAAAGTCACTTGAGATCTCGCATGGATAGTTGATGCTGGAAGACAGTAGTTCCACCTTAACTGTCCTCCAGGTTACGTCACATTCTGAGATCGATACTTCTCCACTGGCAGGACGGCGGCGAGTGGAACAAGCTGCTGCTAACGCGAGTTGTTCAAAAACTCTCTTTTCAGTAAACTCTGTGTACACAAACAATGTTCTCAATGCTCATGTTCATGTGTAGAGACCCTGGTGATGCTACCAGCAAAGTTTCATGTTGTGTCGAGTCTTCTTACTGTTTTAAAAATAGAGATTTTGATGCTATCGTAAAAGTGCCCGTAGCACTCCCATTGAAAATGAGTTTGACCTGAAAATGAAAATAAGCCTCTTTTTTGACACATAAACATTCACAAAAAAAGCCTCAGTTGCATTTTGGTGAGAGTTTCACTTTCAGTTGGAACGTATCCGTTGTTCTGCAGAAATGTACTTGGTTGCCATTTATTGTTTAATGCGATTCGATTGTCTTGAAGGGTACAAAATCTTGGACCCGACTGAAGATAAATCCAAAAGATATCAGTATTAAAAATCGAGAGACCCAATCAACTTAACAATCACATAACAGAGAGAAAACAGAAACACTGGCTGGAATAATCAGCAATTAGTATCGATAAGAGCATCAATGCATCTCATTTTCTCTACATTTCACACTTCACATTCACCGCGTTGCTTTAAAAAAAAAAAAAAACTCTCTCCTGCGATTAGTACGACGCAACACATGATCAGAGCGCTGATACACACTAGACTAGACACAGGGCTTGACAATCAACGACGTAAATGCTTTCTTTGCCAATCAACTGATTAATTAATCAACTAATTGATTGAGCACTAACCCTGACAAACCCTGTCTGACTGTTCAGTTAACTGTGCACAAGGACGTGACAGCAGCTTCTCCTGCTGAGACACCAACACGCCTCTTCTTCCTCCTCGTCCCCCCGTAAAGAAATCATCTCCACCGTAAAGCACCTTCCTGCATTCACACACACCCGTCCTCTCATGTCTTCGCTGAGTTAATCTCTCTGCTCCCTGTTGTTTTTCTCCTGTGAAGTGTTGGTGTAATCCTTCTTTCTCTCTCCCAGAGCTCTCTTCATTCCTCCGTCCCTGTCGACTGGGGAGGAAACACTCTCCTGCCATCTGGTCTATGTGGCGACTGGGTAGCCTGTAATGGGATCCTCCATCATCCATCCTCTCCACCTTTACCGCAGTCTCTGTATCCCAACCCACCCACTGTAGTCTCCGTCACACACTCTTCTGTGTTAAGATAATGTTTTTAATTATTGATTTTTGGCTCTGTTACCGTAAGTTTTCTCTGTTCCTCTCTTCATGAAGTCTACTCCATCGAGGGCGTTTCATTAAACACTGCCGCAAAAGTCGGATTCAATCCAAAGAATCAGGACTGTAAACAACATGTGTACGTTCCCGTGTGAAATACTAAACAGACTGGCTTTGGTGGATGCGTTTGCACAAGGGCCACTCTACTGTTGTCAAAACCAAATACAGTACAAAGTGTAATAAATGTGCTGATCAAATTGGATATTATGCGTAAACTGAGACCAAATCATGTCTAAGATATTATGAGATTCACCAGTGAGGATATCAGGTCATGTGTGGGTGAAAGGAAGTGGCTGGCAACTTCTGATCACACATTTTCTCCTAAATCTATCCATCCTTGTATCAGATATTCAGTTAATCTGTTACTCTACATCATCTGTAGGTGTGAATTTGTCCCTATATGTCAGCCCTGTGATGAACCGATGACTTATCCAGGGTCAACCTCGGCTCCAGCCCCCGCCGTGACCCTGAAAAGTATAAGTGGTTCCAGACGATGGATGGATGAGTTTGTTGTTCTCTTCTGTACATGAGACATCAATTTCATGTCTGTCATGTCCTCCCAGGAGGGAGATCCCTCCTCTGTGGCTCTTCCTGACGTTTTCTTCAGTCTGTTTCTTCCCCTGTTTGGCAAGATTGTCGCTCACTATACAGATTGTACAAGCCAACTGAGGCCAATATGATTGTGATTTTGGGCCGTATAAATTAAACTGATTTGATTTGATTTGATTTGATTTGATTTGATTTAATTTGACTTGACAAGGCAAGACACTGATTAAAAAGCATGATTTTACCTCATTTTAACAAATGTCTGCTCAAAATTCAAGGGGAAAAAAAACACTGCAGGCCCTTTTCTCGAGCACTAGGGAATTTGGGAGGAAGATTTCCACCACAGGGACAGAAAGTTCACGCTCCAGGGTCGGTTTGGGAGTTGAACATGGAGCACTGAACATTTCTGACTGGTCGATACTCAGCATCAGCATGGAAGTAGTTTCTTGGACTGAAAGTAGAGAGGTCTTCTTACCGATGTCGTACGCCATGAAGTCAGCGGAGAAGCACTTGGCCCCGTTGCTTAGCGACGTGTCATTGTGAGTGTTGCCTCCGAAAACCAGCAGCGTGCCGCTCAGCACCACCGCAGAGTGGAGGTACCGCGCCAGACCGCTCTCCCCGAGGATCAGCCTGCACACACACACACACACACACAGAAGAGTACAGCTCAGCAAGATGAGACGTATCAGGAAAGTGTTAATTTGTCAGTTGTGTGTATGTGTGTGTGTGTGTGTGTGTGTGTGCATGGTGCCATGTTATTAATGGCGTCCGTCTGGGAGTCTGACCCGGCCTGTGGTTATTGCCCTTCATACCAACTGTTCAAAGGGGGTCACACACACACACACACACACACACACACACACACAGAAACAGTCCACTCAGACATTGTAGGAGGTCTCACTCTGCTGTATCGTGACCTCGTTGGGGTCAGAGGTCTCATATTGGAGACCAACTGTGGTGACTGTCTGTGGCTTCTTACGTTACTGCAGCAACTTTGACTTTCCACTGAAGACTTTGATCTCCTTAAACAAACACTGGACCTTTTCTAAAACCTGAATAATCTGGAATTAGATTTAATTTGTTTAAAGCAGCAACTGAACTTGATTAATTTTTGTTTTATTTTGTGAGAGCAAGCCATTAGATAACGACTTGTATTTCATGTGGAGGCCTTGGTAGACTTGTCAGGAGCTTCCTGCTGACAGAGGCGAGACGATCTTTGCGTTGGGACTGTAGCTGTATAGAATAGCTGAAATGTCTCGGTCTGAGAATTTAAAAAGGTCCACCGGCTCAAGTGACACCCGACTCTGACCGCAAATTCCACCCGGAAAAGTGAGAGCTACGGAGAGACGGCAGGTTGCGTGTATGTGCGTGTTCGTAAGCATATGTTGGTGGATGCATGTGGCGCGTGTGAGTGCACATGTGAACGTAAGCGAAATGAAGTGGAGAGGACAGAGCGGTGTAGCTGGGTGTCCTCTTTCATCCATCCATCTGCCAGGGTTCACCGGAGGTCAGACCTCTGCTCACATCCATCTATTCTCAGCCTGCTCTCTTCTTTCTGCCCCGACCACACGAATGTTCCCACTCTGACACACACGTAGCATCTTTTTTTATTATTATTTGTGAAAGGCTCAAGCTGAAGATACATGTAACATTTAAAAAAACAGACCAAGTATCATTCTTTTTTACCTGGAGGACACTCGATAGATAGAAGTTATGTCTGGACAGATGTTGTGTGGGGAAAGATTTCTCCTCCATTATGTTTTTCCATGGTGTTGATAATATTTTTCAACGTGGATGTCACTGCAATTTTACTTTCAGCAGGTTTAAGAGTCGCTGCGGGACAATTCGACACCCAGAGAACATTAGGTGACATTATTCTCTCACCATGTTTTCGTGTGGACGTGGTACCGGTACATGTGGTCCACCAGGCCGTACTTGTTGTTGCTAAGCGCCTTGTATCCCCCGTGGACGAACACGCAGCCGCTGGCCTCGTCGTACACGCTGCTGTGGCCGTAACCTCCCTGGACCACCGCGCCTCCGGCAGACACGACCTGCCACGAGTTAGACCCTGAAACACAGACAGCAGAGAGGGAGAGCTCTGATTAATGCACTACGCTCATATAGAAAGATCAAAGTTGATCACTTAAAAAGTTTTTGATGCTTTGGCAGGTTCTGCTTTTCACTTTCATGCCAAAAAGCTGGAGCACTTTCAATTCTGGAGGTGCGATCGAGCGAAGGGGGAGTAGAGAGAAAAGTTGGGAGGCGGAGAGAGCGAGCCAAACAGCGAGAGAGGCCAGAGGAAATTAGAGTTTATTGAATTTAAAAGTGCATCTTTAATAGAGCGGCATGATGCATAACGATTAACTCAGGTGCATAGAAAATCTTATTAAAAAACAGGCAGGGATTACATCACCCGAGCTGCAACGGATAAAGAAAAAGACACAGACGCAACAAACAAAAGCCGCAGAAGGAGGAGGAACTTCAAAAGCCTGAGAAAACGTGTCATCATCTGGAACATTAAACCCCTGAGACCACGAGGAGCAGCGAGCGAAGCTGAGACACTGAGAGGAAATGAAACCAGAGAGCACTCAGAGAGGCAGCGTCTCCATACAGACCCTCAAATTGCATCTTTTTTAATTCAAAAGTAATTTGCATCAAGACTCTGCATCTGAATTACACCCACCGACTATAATTCACCTGGAAGAATACCTGTAAATACTCAACAGCGGGGCTTTGTACACGACGGCATTGTGAAGGATTCAGAGTGACTCAGCCTGAGGTTCACAGAGGTCTGAGCATTTAAACACATTATGTTGCTATAAGCATCTTGTAGTTATATCATGTTTGTCTATTGTCAGAGTAAAATGAGAGCTGAGACAGAGATGGAAAAGGCTTATACAGATAAAAGTCTTTTATCATTAATGATCCAACATTTCCTTCCTCGTCATGGATAATTATTTATTATTTAGAGTGCATGTTATTCTGCCGACGTTTCAAGTCGTCTTTTTCCCGTTCCTCCAAAAGCACTCGACACAAATCTCATCAACACCGTGTCACAAAGAGCATCCAGTCATCGCTTTTATTAATTTTAAACAAACTTTATTGTTTTATATATCCAAATCTGATGAAAACTGAAATCTGTAGGAGAAAACTGTCTTTCCAAAATAAGATTAACAATCCTGTCAAGCAGGAGTGGGTGTGTGCTGTGGTCAAACACTTGAAGAGGAAAGAAAAAAGGAATTATATTTAAAAGAACAAAACGAAAAGGCTGCAATAAATGTTGACACAACGCTGCTAACGGTACCAAGAAAAATGCATGTTTCTTCCTTGTCTGACCTTTGTAGCAAACTTTGCTGGAATCCACTGAATATACTTCAGATATTCTGCTGACCGAAAGAAACATACAGGACCACAAAGGTAGGAAAGATAGACAAGAAGAAAGGGACGGAAGAGAAAAACTTGACTTAACTTGACGTCACACTGAATCCACACTGAGAACCCTGGACTCTCGCCCCAATTCGAAGGCTCATCCAGATGCAGCCCCAAAATGTTCCTTCTTTTCCCTGTTTTTGGGGGATGCACCGCTACAATCCTTTCTACAAGATTCTTTGTGCACCCAAAAAAGAAGAAGGAAAGAGAGAAAATGGCGACATCGCGTGGTGTAGATCGTCACTTTCACGGGCCTGGGCGGCAGAAATCGTGATGCAAGGGTAAAAAAATCTGGTGACGTGAGCAGGAAATGCTCCAAAGGCTCAACCGTACCATTTAACAACAGCTGACGAGGTTAACAAGGTCTCTCTGAAGGACTCGCCTTCGAAGACCTTAAAGCCCGGGTCCTTCAGAGGATGCAGACCCTGAACTGAGACCCAGCAACTGTCTGACCTGCACCGTTTTAACCAAATACAGTCAGTGATCACTACTGAAAAGGTCGACCGTAGAAAACAGTAGTAAAACTAGGGAAACACTTTTTGAATACAAAAAACGTGAAGACAGGTGAAGTTTCTTCTCAGTTTATCCCACTTGTGTTGTCACAAGTAACAAGAATGTATTGCATAAAGAAGAAATGCAGAAAGATGTGTTTGAGGTAGTTTAGAATCTCATTACTGTGATTCAGAGTTTAACAGGAAGTGCTGACAAGATTCTTTCCCACTCAGTATAAATCTCGGCGACATTCCTTCGGATAATCAAGTTTAACAGAGCCTTCACAGAAGTATTGAAATAAATAGTTTGTTGGGCCGATACATCATTATGTTTCAAATCTCAATATCAAAACTTGTGCCAAGAAAGAGAGACTACGCCAGGAAAACTTCACTGTGATGGGAAATAAAAGCCGTAAAAGAACAAAACGAAAGAGAGAGTCAGTGACGGACAGCAGAACAAAGACCCCGAGGGAAGGAAGTGGAAAAATGAGAGCGAGGAAACAAGAGAAAACAGCGATAGAAAGAAGGGCAACTATGAGGAGACGACAAGAAAGTAGAAGGTCAACTCTTAACTCATCTCTGGCAGCTAATTGCTGTGAACCTGCCGCTCTGAGTGGTCATTAAATCCTTTTACCTCATATTTTACACCCTGCCTCCTTTTCCCTCTGTTCATTTCCAGGTTGCGCTGACTCTCAGTCGCTACCCTGTGAAGCCTAATGATGCTCGGCGCAGACTTACGCTGTGACAATGTCAGAGAGGGAGGAAGGAGGGAGGAGACGGAGGTGGGGTGAAGATGAAAGTGATGGACAGATGAGGGGGAGAAAACGGTAGGAGAGGGTGAGGACGTGGACCGAGGAGGGGAGGTGGCGCAGGGGAGGGTCAGCAACCCGGCAGATTAAAAAGGAAGAAGACAGAGGAGGGGGGGGGGAGTTAAAGAAAAGGTGAGAGAAGGAGGGATGAGACGGAGAGAGAGAAAACAGAATAACAGGGAGGAGGGAGAGCGAGGGAATGTGGTGGATTCATTAATCATTGTCTTTCCCGCAGACACTCCGGCCCGGGTGCCACCTCTTTTTAATGACCACTCTGTTGTGTTACAGTGTGTGTGTGTGTGTGTGTGTGTGTGTGTGTGTGTGTGTGTGTGTGTGTGTGTGTGTGTGTGTGTGTGTGTGTGTGTGTTTTCCACTCCAGAATATGTCAAAGCGCCAAACGCTCATTTTCAGGTGCTGGTTCGTGGTGTGACAGCTCCATCTACTGGCTGAACGGAGAATAACAAATAAACGCAGATGCACACTAGATGGCCAGAGGTATGTAGACAGCCTGGTATTATAGTGTAGTGTATTCACATTGATCTGTGAGTTAAACATGTCATCTCAAAGCCTTGGGAACAACTTAACATTGCCTTTTGTTCTGTTTTTAATCTGTGCTTGTGATCTCTTTAAGTTTAGGCACACAAAACACTCAATCAGGGTCAGGGGACGATTGTGTTTTTGGTTTAAAACACCTGTTTAGCTCGACTCAAACACAACTGGAGCTGTCCTGAGTTCTCCTTAAAAAGTATCCCGTGGTGTCACACTTCCAAAAGTTTCCATCATCCCCTCCAGCTCATTCTCCTCTTCATCCAATCACAACCTCCTCCCTTTCAACACAACTGCAGAATCCTGTCCCATCTCCAGTCAACCATCCATTCACAAATAACTGAAGTTGTCCCACGTCAAACTTCAGTGTCCAGGCTCCAGGGGGAAGCCTCCTTCATACTGGAAACACCTGATACATCAGGCTGCTTCTCATGGCGATCTACTTCCTGCTGAGGTCTGAGCTCCAAAGTCGACTCCTGCTGCTCACAATAAACCAGAAGAACCAACAGAAAAAGACCCAGTAAACGGCATCCTCTCCTCAGATAATCTGATTTATGTGCTGTTTAAGTTCTCTGCTGTCTTTTAAACTCTGACATACAGAGGCCCCGGAAAGCCTGACTCACAGACGTGTCGCTTTAGTTTCTTCATTTAAATGTCTGAGGTGTAAATTTGAGATTTCTCTGATGTCTAAAATAAGAACGAGGAAGCTGAGGCTGAATCCCCCAGAGGTGTGACAGCTCACGTCGACGCAGCTGCTCAGTCATTTTAAACTTGTTGATTTTTGTCTTCAGGCTGTGTGTGTGTTTACTGCATATAGAATGACATTAGGTTTGTGTATCACATGACTTGTTACTGAAGAGCGCGGGCCAGTTTCTGCTCGGTTCGTCCTCAAAGTACAAATAAAAATACAAAGAGAACTCATTTCACAGTTTCGACTCTGTGTTACAACCAAAAGCCCTGTGCTGGGATTAAACATGGGCTCTGGGAAATGTCAACATCTTGAAGAGTCCCTGAGTTTGACTTCCGTCAATAAAAAGCAATTAAAACAATGACCGGAGGAAACAGTCGATGAGAGCAGAGTCAGCAGGTGCACTCACGGATGTTGTACTCCTGAACTTTGTTGATGTAGCTGTAGATCGGCGAGTAGCCGAAGAAGACCAGCATCACCGGCTCGCCGTCGGCCAGCTCCACCACGTGGGCGGTGTGGCCCTCCAGGGCGTAGGGAGGGGGCGGGGCTGGTTTCCGTGGTGACCAGGTGCGTCTGGGGATGTTGAACACCCACAGCTCGTCCGTCACGTTGGCCGACTTCACCTCCAGCTTACCACCAAACATGTAGATGTCATCCTGGTGGTGAGAGACGAGTGTGTGAGAGACATTTTAATGTAGAAGATCCAGGTGGAGAAAATATGATGAGTCAGATTATTTATAAATGTGTTTTGTCAGAAAACTATGGAGGACTGAGACTGACAAAACCATAAATAAATAAATTATGTTGGGAATAAATTGATAATAATATTAAGATGAAGAAGAATTAAATACATGTGGGCTTAATTCAATTTATAAAATGACATTTATGTTTTAGTGACCAGAACCCAAAGCATGTGTAGTCAGTCTATGACCTTTAATATCGATCAATCAATGAGAGAAATGCTGATCTTTGATTGATCCTTATTAATTGATTACTTGTTTGTTTTATCAAACATCAGAGAAAAGAGACAGAAGCTTGATGACGTCCTCAGATGTCCTCCATTCACTGTCGGAGATATTTGGGGATTAATTTAATAGCTGACAACTAATCGATTAATTAATTGATTGATCACTGCAGCTCTACTCAGACACACTTTGCTGTTAATTGTAAAGAGGATTCCTAATAGCGTCCCTTGATGTGGTTGTTAATCTTCCTGCGGTCCATTAAAGGAATAGTGCGACATTTTGAGGAATTAACCTAATGAACTTTTTGGACTAAAAGTTAGTTAAGATAATCAAAACATTGACAGTCAGCAGCCAGTTAGCTTCACAAAGGATTGGACACAAGGGAAAACAGCCTGGTCCATCCAACAAAGCACCTCTTAATCTCAAATATTAACATGTTTAAATTATTGATAAGCAGCTTTAGGTCTGTAATGATAAACTGACTTTGCTCTGCAGCAAAGTCCGCATGCATCTCTGACTTGTTTATTGAGGTTTCATGAGAAGTCGTCTCTCCTCAGTGTGCTCGGGGGGGTTAAAGTAAAAGCAGTATAAACTTTGCTGCTGATGAATCTTCAGGCTGCAGTCGGACCCTGTGAGCTCCTCACAGCAGGACATTTGTCTTCATTCTCCCTCCGTCCTTCACTACTTAATGACCTCTTCCACACAAGATAAGCAAGTGTCCCAGTATTTGGACAGTGACACATCATTCGATGTTCCGAGCTGTGAAGTGAGTGATCTATACGGGACTCGAGGACGGTTCTGACGCTCTCATTCATTCACGGGTAAAGTGAATAATAGGTTGGGCTTTCAGAGAGTGGAGCCATTTTATTTCAGTCCTCTGAAATGTTTCAACCAGACAGTGGTTTCTTTTATTATGATATGTGTTAATTTTTTATATTTTTTTAGGCAATTATTAAATTGATCTACAGTAAAACGCCATAAAATAATGATGGAGGACCATCAGTGGATGATATCAAGCAGACGGTTTCCTCATTCAGTCTACACCGAATTAAAACAGAGAAAAGAAAAGCAACAATTTCTTTCATTTGAGAGAATGTAACTAGAGCATGTTCATTATTATGATTTCATAAGTTACGACAAGAGATAAGGCAAGCGTTTCGATCAGCAACAATAATAAAACTCAACCAATGAACAGTTTAATTCACGAGTTGTTAGTTGAGTGAAATAAGAACTGGTTCATGTTTCACATCTTACAGTGCTGATCAATACTGAGCACAGACAAACTCAGAGTTCAATCTAAAGCTCTGAGTATGTGTTCCTGTCAATGCACTACAGTTCAATACTTTAAAAACACAGAGGTCTGGTACAGTTGATAAAGGAAAGAGACCCAAACACAAGACACGGAGGCACGCAGGCAGAAAATAAAAGGCAAGCTTTAACAAAATAAAGCTGAAGACAGGCTTTAAAAGTCTGGCAGGAAACACACGACAGTCAGGTGAAGTTTTGTAGTCCATGTAACAACAGCTGAAGTAGCTGGGGACTGAAGAGAACTGAACTGAACGGAAAAGAAAATATTAAATGTCTCCATCGAAGGTGCGATCGAAGTCTCCAGAAGCCCCGAGATCCCAAACTGATTTGAAGATGTAATCGACAAGTGCAAAAAACTAAACAAACCACGGAGACACGAGGAACACAGGCAGCGACACAGGTAAGAGTCATGGAGGACAAAGGACCAAACCAATGAGAGTGAAGGAAGAACTCAGACCTGAATATACAGGAGCTGATTAACTAAAGGAACACAGGTGAGCAAGATCAAGGGCAGGAAAACCACAGACAGGAAGTCGAAAGTAAAACAAGACACTTGAGTATAAAATAAAACAAAATAAAAATAAAACAGGAAACAAAAAATCCAAACCAGGACAAAGTGTGATCCAAACAAGCAGCAGAAAAAACTCAAAAATTCAACTTCAAACTTTTTAAGAAATGTTGAATAAATTCTGAAATATGCAGCTTTCTTGATTTGTTGTGTCCATCTGTGCAAGTTTATATTGCAAATGTGGAGCTATCACCTGTCACGAGTGCATCAGATACACACCAGTAGGACATTTACATATTTCATCGTCTCAGACAACTCCTGTGAGATGCAGCAGCAGCTGTGTTACCTGGTGCAGAGCCAGAGAGTGGCCGTATCTGTAGAGAGGGCCGCTGCTGACGGGCACCACGTCCCACGTGCTGCTCTCCAGGTTGTAGCTGCAAACAGACAGAAACATAGACGAGCTGAGCCGGAGACGTCGACAGAGATGCTTAAAAAAAAGGTCAAATTAATCTGTAGTTTGAGGAGAACTTGCAGAGGTGGAGTTGGAAAAAACACGTCAATTTTTTGCATGTTTTTATTTGTGAGGATTTAAATACCTATTATTAAGTACTATGCTTCAGTGACTTGCATAACCTTTTAGCCTACGTTGTGCAGAATTTAGGGATATGACGCATTTGAAGATACTCCATGAAATGACATCACCCTAAACACCCTAATGGAGGTGGCGGCGTTCTATTTTTACTGCGGAGTTCAGAGGATTAAGTGTCCTAATAAGCGGTTTGAATGAGCTCGTTACTGATCTTATTAATTACACCTTTCCCTGTCCGGGCATGCCAAAATGTCGGCACAGAGACCGGTCTTTTTTTTTCTGCGATCACTGGCAAAGAAGAACAATAAATTACCCCTTAGATCGGCTTTAGAGGACAGACAAAATACAGATGCTGAGTCAGAGCGCTGCTGCTGCTTACTTGAGGACCATGTGGTAGTTGGAGTAGTTGAACGAGTATCCTCCCACAACCCACATCAGTCCAGAGTGGACCAGAGCCTGGTGGGACGCCCGACCCAGAGACTGAGCTGATGGTTTGACGCTCGGCAGCACCCAGAAGGCCTCAGTGGAGGGGACGGACAGAGAGCAGTCCGGACCTGAGACGAAGACACGACGAGGGAGAGACACTTTTTAAAATTCCATTTAGGAAAATACAACATGAAGGTGGACCAGCATCAGTACGAAGGCAAAGCTTTTAACAAATATCATTAGTAGCAGTTCATCTTTTGTTTGGACGAGCAAATTGCAGCATCCTCTCACTGTTATCAAACTAGTCGCCGCTGGAAACTGTCTCTTTGAGGCTCCTCTGACCTGGTTTCAACATGTTATAAGTTATCCGATCACAGGGGGACAGCTGACGGAGAACGACCCCAGACTCCATTGAAAAATCACTCAATTCTGTGAGTTTTTGGGTTCAGAGAAACTTCAAGACAATGTGAAAAGCTGACTATGACTCAGTCTTAATTATTTGGCCCTTCTTGTTAATTCGGCAAATGTTACACATGAAGACATCTCTTTAATTTTCAGTTTATTTGCATATACAGCAGGTGCTCACTCAAGACATATGTTAATATCTTAGTATGGCTGTTAACACCTGATCTGAATTCCATGTATCAGCTCTAAAACAATCACTTTTGCTGCTGATACGTGAGAAACCTTTAAATTTGTAAAATTTTTAGATAAGACCGCAAGATCCTTTAGCTTCTGTTAGTGTGAGAAAGTAAACAGAGGAGCAACGATCAAATTTAAGAGCCGAACAGATGACAGGAGAGCAATGAAAGCAGTATATCTTTGAAACCGAGGGGCTGAACTCTTCAGGGGGTTTCCGACGAGGCAGCTGGGCCTGATTAATGTTTCAGCGGGTAACAAATGAGACACTCGTTTCTTTTTGTGGCCGGTGGGAGTGGTGGATCAGAGGGGAAAAAAAGTGGGAGATGAGACGCATAAATATACGCTCCAGCACCTTTATTACCCCGACTGATCGCGTATATCAGACGGCTGCTCTGAGGCGACACGTCTGTCCCCACCAGACTCACATCTTCACCTTCAGCTTCCTCTATCAACGACTCGTCACCAACTTAGAAATAAGTGAACAAATCCTGACGTTCAGACCTTTACAAAATCAGAGTTTTCACACCTGGTGGTCTTAGTGTCATTATCTTCTGATTTCTTTGTGAGAGTCAAGTCTGAACTCATCACATAAATATTCAAAGCTTTCTGAGTCTGATGAACTGTTCGAATCTTCTCAAACGTTACTTTCTTTTCGTTGTCTTTGAATTTATGTGAAACAATTTCCCCCAAATTTCAGGAAAAGGGGACAGATCCAATTGAATTAAAGATTACATAATTAAACACACATCCCTCAGCATTCATCACTTAAATGTTCAATAGTTGGGATCTTATTGCTCCTTACTGTGTCTGTCTGTGTAAGTGTCTTACTCAGAGTCAACGAAATTTTATTTTTACCATCTTTATTTTACTTTTTTTTAAAAAAAACTGACATCCAAACTTTCCCTGGAGATGTTTAACTACAGTTAAATTCAGTTTACACATCAACATTTCATGAGCAGACAGCAGTTTCACTCCTCTCAGATTTGTGTTTACACCATCAATCCAGCAGGGGGCAGCGTCTCACCAGCTAATCCAGTTTCACAGACCTGAACTGTCTGATGGGGTCAGATTAAAAAATATGACTGTTATTATTATGTAGAATAATATTGGTTCTGGAGCGCAGACTCACTTGTACACTGATATTAAGAGTCTGAGGAAAAACACAGTTTATACATCTGCAGATTCTCCATCTGCGATAAAAACCACATTAATATCGGAGCATCAGTATAAATGATTTAATGTGTTTTATTTTATCAATAGTCTTTTTCAGATTAGATCATTTTTAATTAAGAAATATAGGGCTTTGGAGAGCAGCAGAATAAAATAACAGTCGAGCCCATGTGTCATAAATTTGTCCTGCTGCAAGACAGAATTATCCACAAATGCAACATTAAAAACAACAATAATGAAGCAAACATTTATTATGAGCCACCAGGCAATATTTCCCAGGACAAATCTATTGTTCTATGATATAAAATAATATTGAATCAGGCACAACATTCGCCATGAACAGGAAAGCAGATGCTGTTGTGCTTTTTCATCTCCTCCTTTTTGTCTGTTTTCATTTTGCGTTAATAATAATGAACAAAACAACAAACATCAAACGGACGCTCGTCATTACGGGCATCATGGGAGATGTGGTATTTGTTTTGAGAATGAATAACAGAGCCACTGGCCTGATTTGTAGCAGTGACACAGTAATTATACATTGACTTTATAAAATGTAATTAATTAAACATTTTAAAGGGCAAAGATCTCATGTAAATTAAAGCTAAAAACTGTATTTTAATGACAGAAACTTGCCGTGTTTTCACCAGATGGCTGTTTTCAGTTATTTACAGTATGTTTCATCGCCCCTTGCTGTCAGATTATAACAGTTTTCTTCAGTTGTTTTGCTTTTTTAACAGTGTACGAATTGAATGTGAGGTAGTTCAGATGTACTGTAGCATCTCTCGTCTTCTCCCGTTCTTAGATTCTCGCCATCATCTTCCTCCTCTAAGCCCGGCTTAGCTCTAAGCCACATCTCACCATCCTGGCTGAACTCCAGTGAGACTCGAACTTTCTCAGTAAACCTCCTCACTTCTTACAAATATCTGTTTTAATCTCCCTGATTAAAAAAAAAAGAAAATTCACTTCCCTGTCACCTGTCCCACTCGTCCCGCTCTCTCTTACCTTGCCAGCTGTCGTTGCAGACGCAGAGCTTCTCTCCGGTCAGGTCGCAGTAGCCGTGATCCGGGCTGCCACAGTTATCCCTGCAGTACGGGATGCTGCAGGCGTCTCCTTTCCAGTAGTCCTCACACTCGCAGTACACTCGACCCGAGACGGAGTTGGCCGTGCTGCATCGGCCGTGGCCGGAACAGTTGTTGGGACAAGAGTTTATCCTGAGGGAGACACAGTCGGGGAGAAAGTCAAGGAACTTCTTCAAGGTTAAACAGCAGCAGGGACTCAGAGAAGAGCTGAATCGTGACTGGGCACATATTACTGTAGATAAGCCCACAGCTATGAGAGACGGGGAAAGCCTCGTAAAAGTAATAATAAAGCAATAACTGGTAGTTAGTGTCTTCCTTAAAGTATGGTTCATTTGCAGAAGCAGCTATCTCCGACTCGGTTTTAATTTATTTTTCATGCAGAGCACCAAGAGGCAGACAGACGCAATCAGAGAGAAGATGTAGAAGAAAGTGGAAGATCAAGGAGACAGATGTATTTCTCAGGAGGTGATGGAGACCAAAGAAAAAAAAAAAAAAAGGACAGTGAATATTTTACTTTCATTAATAAAACAACTAAGTATGAACACTAGTGTCGTATATGAAGTATATCTGCTGAAAGAGTCAAAACAAACAGTCTCAGATCATAAATCTGGTGGAATTTGGGGCAACTTCCAACATTAGAACCAGTGTTGAACCGTACGGATGTGTAGGTTGGACAGGGTTCACTGTGCAGGTGTAACTGAATAGACGTTATTAACAATCCTTTTTTAAAAGCCAAAATCTTCACTGAACCTGCAGAGCTACAAGCGGGCCGCCTGTCTGAAGTGTGTGCACGAGCTCAACCTCATGTTGAGGGTGTAAATAGCCTCAATTTTAGACTTCAGTAGTGCCTTCAATGGAGCCATTTTGTGTCTTCTTCCCTATCTACTCCAGTTGTGTAGGAGAACGCTACTACACTGTTTTGCTGTGAAGCTCCAGGAAGGTTTTACGGATTATGAAACTTCACCTGACTTTTTCCAATCAGCATGCAGGGGAAGAGATCATGATTTAATTTTTAATTTTGAGAAACAATCCAACAGCCTTCAGAATGCAACACTGCCAGGTGCAGATCAATGAAATGTTGTGAAGAAGTACTGAACTCCATTGGACCCTTTATATAATTCAAACCTGAGAACAAGAAAGGAGTGCAGAGGTTCGACATTTCTTTCAGACGGCTCCACTTCCATTTTTCTTGTTCCTTTTGAGTCTGAATGCATTTATCATAAGTGGCTTCGCACAATTGAATGTCACATAAGAAGGAACCATGGGACATATAAGAAAACTGGAGCGAGGCAGATACAGTTTAAGCTGGAGAAATTAGAGGCATAGTCAGAAGGACACAAAGAAAAAAAGACACAAAGGAGACTGAGAATAAGAGACCATTGGTATAAAGAAGTTGGAATCTGAAGAGTGGATTTAGAAAAAGGCTGAAACGACGGATTGAATCCAAACTGTGACACTTGAAACATACGTGGCGTTTCTCTCTGCGATCTCAGATGCGGAGCGAGATGGAAGCGACGGAAACACAAGGAGAACGAGGACCAGAGGGAAAAAAATCATCTTTTTTTGTTAATACAAAAAGCTGGGTTGCTACTGTGACAAGAGGGTCGTCATGACAACCTTTATCTCCCCTCCGTGTGTGTGTGTGTGTGTGTGTGTGTGTGTGTGTGTGTGTGTGTGTGTGTGTGTGTGGAGAGAGCCTTGAGGCTGTCTGTGTGGCTGCACAGTTACCGTCCTCACTCCTCCCCGTGCGTTCAGCCTGCCACATATCATTCAATTTTCCCATCACGGCAACACCGGCAGCACAAAGCAGCCAGGTTTGTGTTTGAGAGGACGCGGTGCTGACGAGTTGTAGACAGCATTATGATGTACAGTATGATGAAGTGTGTAGTAACGTTGTTTTACAATGTGACTCAGATATGAATCACCACACATCTGTAATCAAAACACATATGGAACTATCAATTATTCAGAAATGTAGAGGAATGCACGTACAATCCTGCCAACACTCATGTTTTTTGCAGGAATTTCAGTATTTTTAACTTCCTATCTCTCGCCGAGCATGTGAGCGGTCATTTTCTTGCATTAATCTCACAATCGCTGCGTCTCAGTTAAGAGGAGGTTTGCAGACACTCCCAGAAAATCTCCCTTTTTCCCCCACAACCTAATGTCACCAGACATGCATGTAGGTCAGTCTATATTACTGCCCATTAGTGCAGAGTCCCACATTTCCTCCACCAACCCCACAGAGAGACACGATCGAGTTTTATCCACCATAATGGCGTCAAATAGAACACTTTGCCCCGATGTCCACACAGCCAAGGCTGCACTCACCAGAGGAAAAAGAATATGACTGGTCGTTTGTCCAAATGGATTCAAACAACCTAATAAATGTAAAAAAGTTTACACTGCACGAACCTAACATCTGAACAGACGCTAACGTTAGCTGGCTGTGAGGAACGGAAACACTAATAATACTGACAAGTGTGTTTGACACTTTGGATTCTTTCTGGGGTTTTTTTTACCAGGTACCTTTGCAATTTGTTTTTGTTGCTGTAGCCGCTTCATGTGGAGAAGTTTTTAGATTCGGAAGAAGACACTGGTACATTGTACATTGCGGATGTTTGGTGCTGGGTAGGTTTTGTACAGTAAAAAGGTTTATGAGAGTTGTGGGAATCACATTACATTGGATTTAAAGGTGTTGTCTTGGTGTCTGTGTGGATTTAGATTAGGCTGACAGTGAGACAGAAAATCAGAGAAAAGAGGAGAGCGATAGAAAAGAGACTACAAAGTCTGAACGTACGAGTAGGCGATGTTGAAGCCGGTCAGGTTGTAGGCAGCGTCGCTGAAGAAGTGAAGCAGAGCGTATCCGGACGTCGTCACCACCTCCGGGACCGTCTCGTTACCTCGGGTCTCTGGTACCACTAGACCGCTGAGAGGGAGACAGAAAGAGAATGAGACGGAGGAAGACGAGGCAGTCGCTCTCACATAAAAAGCAATAACAATAAAAAGCTTTTTGAGCTGCTGCTGTATTATTTCATTTATGGACTGTGGCCTGAAAGCTCCACCAGAGAGCTGTAAGATAAAGAGAATTCCATTTGAGCACTTGTAGACCTCACTGAAATATGATTAGCCATAAAGTAAAACAACATCGCAGCGCAACGTCGAAGCACATTTGCTTTTTATTTGTTTGATGAGGTTATTCAGTGGGGGTTGGTGGTCGGCCTCTTATTTGGTCAGCCCATCTCTTATAATGAATGCAACGCACCGCAAATGTACCCGCACCCATAATGACTCAAAGCTCCCTCCCTGCTGCAGCACGAGCATTTGTAATGAACAACGTAAGCTTTATTTATTGCAGGTAATAATCCCACCCCAAGTCTCGGCTTTGTGTGCTCAAACACCAGATTTTTTTTTTTCTCGACGGTTGGAATATAGTCCTTAATATCCTGCGAGCAACTGAACTCTCAACAGGAGATAAGCCTCAATGGTGCAGAGTAGACGGTGGGAGGTTTGTAAATTATTGTGGTATTAGTGTTTTTTAATGAATTTCTGTCAAATGAAAGAGTTCCACCCACACGCCCTTGTAAATTGTTGAGAGAAAAAAAAACAGGGAGAAAATATGCAACAAAAGCTCCAGAAACAGAATCAGCATTCAAGGCTAATGTGGGTAATTTCAGTTTTTTTTTTTTTTGTTTTTTTCCTCTCGCTTATCGGTTGGTGTTTGTGGTACGATGGTGATAACGAGGCCCATTGTTTTCCTACGTGGAGCCAATTGACTGCACAAGTGCAAATTCAGTGGCGGCTTTTTGAAGCTGTGCCAAAGGCTACCTGAGTCATTTCCATATTCCCCCCCTCCACCACCACCCTTCTCCACCCACCCACTTCTCTCACAGCTCTCCCACTCTGAATAGCAGGCGGCTCACCTGAACACAGCAATCAAAGGGGCGTAAATGGAGTCTCCATCGTAGACGTACATGTGGTCCCAGCTGCACTCTGTGGCAAAGTGATTGAAGCGCAGCCGGAGCACTGCATTAGGGCTGCAAGACAGGGAGGGAGAGACGTCAATGTAGCTGTGAGAAAATACATTTGACAGATAGATATTACTTTCATACATACTGCTATATATTCCTACTTCTGAGTGTCTCCACTATTCATGAAGTCTGCAGTTACGGTGGCACACCGACACTGCAGGGGCTCGAAAAGCTTTTCGCTGTACCAGTGTGATTAAGTGAGACTTTTTTTTCTTAATACAACTCTCCTACATGTTTCACAGATGTGTCTTCAATCTACAACACAGATCCTGATCAGGTATTTTAGAGCATCCTTGTTTCAGAACAGGATATACTGTTAGTAGTTAGCGCTCCTGCATAACCACAGATGCGTCCAAGGTTGACATTTGTAAATGGAAATGTGGCATATCATGTTTCCTTATATGCTTATTGCCATCTTTCACATCAAAAGGTGGAAAAGGGCCAAAAGTGGCGTCATTACAAACCAACAAGGCTGCCAAACAGCCGACTGCAGGTGGAGTCACACCGCTTGACATATTTAAGGACACCTGGAGTTATTTCCATCTGTGTTTGTGTCCACAGAACTGGCTGTTTTCTGCAGGAAGTTGGACCGTCTCTATCTGTGAATGTGGTGATTTTTTCGCTTGGGTTCGCTCGTCCAGAAGTCAAGGGGTTCTTGTGAATGGGGTTTCTGTTATATGCCTGAAATAAGGTCTGTGGTTAACTCATGAAGCATTTAGGTGTCTTAAAAAAAGACTAAAAAGTGTCTAAATGAGACTACAGAGGTCGTCTGGGACATTCAACGTCTTCAGACCAGACACAGAAACTCATCTACTCACTAGTTCATCGTCACAGGCCGACTTCAGTTAAACAATATTTTAACTTTACAACTTGTCGATCTAATTATAGTAAAGTCTGTAGTGTATAGTGTATTAAGATGCTACATTTTAGTGGCATAGAGACACATACAGAAATGCTACAATGCATCTGTGAATGTGTAAAGCATAAAAAGTCAGGAGATTTTCAGATATTCACCCTCACAGGTCGTCAATATCTGCACCAAAACGTTGTCAGTCGATCCTTTTTTAATGGTCTTTATCACAGACATAAATGTGTGGTTTAGGATCTTTTTATAATGGTTATAATGGATCAAATATTTCACTGATGCCCAAAGAGAACTTTTTCAGCCTGGTCACTTGCCAATCGAACATCACAGCAGATGCTATTAAAGAGATGTTTGTTTCCAGATGTGATATAAAAATGACTTATTTCTGCAGCTGGCATCGTGTTAGAAGCTTTATCATTAAATAGCTTTAATCGACGCATTCAGTTCAAGCAGCACAGCAACGACATACTAATCAAGAGGAAGTAAGCAAGATAATAATAATAGTAAGAGAAGAGAATCACTGATACTTACTATCCTTCTATGAGCCAGGTGCATTTGGTCTTGTACTTATAGTTTACCGGTCCGTCCGTGAGGGAGCCCGTCAGGTCTGTTAACCTGAGGAGAGAAAAAGACAAACGTTTACTCTGATGATTATCAGTGACGACGATAAAACCTGACAGGATCGAAACATCTGTCGAGCCAAATGAATTTCAGGCTGTGAGAGAAGCCACAATTTAGCGCTGCTTTTCAAAAACTGTATCTTATGACCCTTTAGAACAAAGAGAGTCATTCTGACACCAGAGAAACGTTGTATTAAACAGATCATGAGGTGTCTTGTTGTGGGACTCGATTCAATTAGATGATGATTAAACAATTCAAGTATGATTTATAAATAGAAGTAATTGGATTTTCTTTGGTTTGACCACATGACAGCGAAACACACAGGAAACTTCATTCATGAACATTTTACACACAAAAAATACTTTGAAATAACAGTCGTCACTGCGGATGATGGATGATGCTGTTTATCTACACAATATAACACCATGTAGATAATCTAACACAGTTTAATAAAGATATATGGCGCATTCAGAAAACCAATAACGCTCTCGTTTGTCTTGTTTTGTTCGTTTTGAAGAAGAGAATTCAATTAGAACCAGGAATGATGAGCTCAACCATGAGCTTGGTTTTACAGACGAGTTACGCGTCTTTACAATTTCTTTTCAAACAAAGGTCAGCAGTTACCATTTCCTCAAACCACTGATGACCTCGTATTTGTACATGTCATCACCAAACACAATATTGCCTTTTCTAGTATCAGTTCATTCAGGCAAGAGGGCTGCCAAGCCACTGACCACAGTTCAAGACTGCGTTTCAACAGCTGTAATGAAACCACTGAAGCCTTTCAAAGTTTGAAAGTGTGAGGCCTCGAGACAATTTCCAGCTCCCTTCCTGGAGACAAAAACAGGTAATTTAAAAGGTCCCATATTATGAAAAACACCTTTTCTCTGGTCTCTACATATATAAGCTGGTCTCTGCAGCCCACCCACTGGTAACATGGTGCTCCTTACAGGCTGTTCAGATTCAGCTCCTTTCATTACGTAACGAAAGGAGTCATTATCATAGGCCGACCTCCTCTGTGTTGATAGGAGATAGCAGAGAGGAGGCGTTCATCCCCGAGGTGAAGTTCAGTGTGTCCAGCAGTAAGATGCTCTGTTGTTGGTTGTAAAAATCAACATCAGTGTCTATATTCTGTCCCAGCTACAGAACAACAGAAGAGACAGTGGCTGCGTTTCATATTTTAAGACAACATGGCGGCTGCGGTTCGTGTTAGCTTGTGTGTGTGTGCTAATCGCTTCACATCAGACTGCTTCAGTAACGAGGGTCAGTACAAAGCTGTAAAAGGATCAGTCCCAACCATACCGGACCCAGTAACTGCACCCGAGCCACCGAAAAGTGTCACTGTGATTTGATAGTATTTATAGTTGCCTAAGAGTCTGGTGAAGTCAGCTGGAAATCGGCTAACTAGCTAGCTCCGCCTCGGTCCGCTATGCAATGGTTGCGTTTGAAGCAAGTTTAATGTTAATAATATTACGATGGAGCTTGGTTGTCACAGTAAAAAGTCTGGAAACATGTGCAGACTGGAGACAGAGACGATGCGAACAGTGTCCAAGAGTTTGGAGACTGTTGGAGACGAACACAGCTTTCGCTAGCTGTTAGCCATTAGCTACATGGCAGTAACAGTAACAACACGTACGGACAAACTAACATTATACAGGCACACTAACCATTCTGAAACGTCCTGCTGCAGCCACAGAGTCTGTTCTTCTTCAGGAGCCTCTCCTTCTGGGTCAAACTGGTATGTTTGAACGAAAAAATCTCCGCGAGCCAGAGTGAGATATCCACCGTGAACATTAGCGCATGCTAACTGCTAACGCTTCCCCTCCCTGAGAGTGACGTAGCAGGAAGAGCTCTCCAAGTGGGCGTGGACATACGGAGCTCATTAGCATTTAAAGGTGCAGGCGCAGAAACAGACTGCTCTGAATAGACAGCTGGAGATGGGCTTGCGGTAATGCATATTGAATACAGAGCTGCTGGACCTCTGACAGCTGCGTGAAAGTGATGAATAACAGTATAATATGGGACCTTTTTTATAACTCTATCCGAGTGGTTTTGGTACCTGAAGACATGATACAACTAGACAAAAAGAAAGTTTCAACTTGTGCCGGTCTGCAGCATCTTACAATGCCAGCTGGGGTGACAAGTAGCTCAGAGCAGTTTGTACCGAGTGTGTACTGGTAGCTGGAGACGTGCCAGTTCACTAGGGGAGCCCTTGAGCAAGGCACCGAACCTCTTAACTGCCTCAAACATGGCAGCCTCCTTTCCTCTGACACCTCTACGATGCATGTGTACAGGTCCTGTTTGTATGTGTGTGTACAAAATAACAACAAAAGAATGAAAACACGGTTAATACAGGATAAAAAAAGAAAAAATACAAGACTTAATATATGTATTCCTGATGACTGGATTGAATATGTGTCTATTTTTGGCTCACCTCATTAAACGCTACCTGCTGCTGTTTGATTATCAGCTCACAGACATTCACCTGCAGCATCATATGCAGCCTGCCTTCCATTAAAGCAGATTCCTCCACCCTCGCTGCTGCTGCTGCTACTGCTGCTGCTGCAAGACACGCTGCTCAACCAGCATGTCAGAATAGAGAGCAGCCTCAGTCATGCAGCACAGACACCACCGATGGGGCGTACAGCCACCCGTACATTATTTAACTCCGGGTTAATATAGGTCCTCTTAGATTTATGAAAAATAAATCCTTCAGTTACAACTCACATGTGGTCTCTTCCTGACTCTCCTCGTGCTGAGATGGAGCTTAATATTTATGAAACTAACTCTGTGTATTGTGTCGACATGTGAAGAAATAAATGTACCACAGATGTAAGAATTATGCAAATACAGCAATGTTCTCAGCCCGGCACGGAGTCTCACACTCTTACACTGACTGGAGGAAACACTGGCGGCCGAACAACAATACACCTGACAAAACACAACATCCCACTCACGTCAAGGTGCATGTTATAGTTGCCATAGCGATCCCACTGTGACATTTTCATGTGGCAATTGTAATAAAACCACGATGCTGGTGTGTGTGTGTGTGTGTGTGTGTGTGTGTGTGTGTGTGTGTGTGTGTGTGTGTGTGTGTGGTAAGTACTGGTCACACCTGTCAATCAAAGTAATCCAATTCTGTTGCTGCATTAAGGGAAAAGGTGGAAATGGACACACACACACACACAATTGAACACACTGTCACACCGGGTATGCTGGCATCGCAGCAGCTGAAGACGTCGCAGCCTGCCTCGGGGTGGACAGTATGTTACTGTATGTCAGTGTGTGTGTGTGTGTGTGTGTGTGTGTGTGTGCTGCAGAACCAGGCAGAGAGCAAGAAAAATGGAGTGCAGCACATTTTATTTTTTTTATGTGCGGTCGAGGCAATAAAAAGATTTATTTGAGTAGTTTTTCAAATGTCAAAGCAAATGAAACACTGAATCAAATAAAATGGAAAATTAAGTTGTAATAATTAGAAGCACCAACCAGGATTTTAGTGGGTGATATTAAGTCTTAACATCTGAGACATCTTTTTTACACCCTCTTTCTTAACCATCTAATATGCAATGAGGATAGATTGTGCATGAGTTAATAAATCATTAATGGCGTCGTTCTCTTGGACGGATAAAACTTAAAAGTAAAAAACGCTAAACTGGGTTGGGGAATTTACTTCAGCACTTCCTGCCAAGTAAAGTCAATGTGTGGGAAACACACATTTGCTATAAGAAGCTTCCAGGACGCTGTAGTGGCAGCAGTTTTTATGCATTATTGTAAAATAACACATTACGCTCATTACAGCTCTGACACATGGGGGAGTAGCAGCTCAGAAGATCAGGTTACTTATCAAAAGGTTGGTTTTTTTTGGTCCTTGACCCTCTGCAGAGCAATGACGCTTGAAATAGGCTATTGTAGGATTTGTAACAGACATTTGTCTTTCTCTACAATGTGCAAATAATAGCTTGTCGGAATTTTGAAGCCTGACAAAGAAAGCAAACTGTAAAATACAGCAGCTTGGTTGGCACCATTAGGCTTCAAGATATTACGCTACTACGTTACCTGTCTTGCTTCAATTAGCAATAATATGTTACATGTAACATATTCATTATGACATTAAAAAGACAAATTATGCTGTTATTAACATTGTGAAACAGTCATTTAGGTTTAGGCATGAAAACTTCTTGGTTAGGTTTTGTTAAAATAACCACATTCAGTCTAGAAATGTAAATTACGTGAGTAATGTAACTCAGGTAACATACGTGACGTAAGTTATGTCTTTAACGTATGTTAACATTACATGGATTAAAAACAAATCACTCTTGAGTCTTGGTTAGAAGTGCAGAGTCTGCAGGGAGTGACTGTCTTGCTCTTTCTACAACAGAACTAGAGGGGCGCGTCAAAAAATCACGTCCGAGGGGTAACTACAGCGTTAAACTTACTTTAAACCACTTTATAAAGTTTTTTCAAAGGTAAAATGCTCTCTGGGATGTGAGCTAGATCAGAGGCCTGCACCCTGAACATGACCTGCTCTACTTGCTGAAACACAAATCGTATATTCACCACTGTGTGTAACGTAAACAATGGAGGTGGTGGCTCGGCTATTTTAAGAGTGCCATAGTCGAGCGTGCCCTCAGTCTTTCTTGGCAATGAGTGATTGTGTGAGTGAGGCTAACTGGCATTTGACCGCCCAGTCTGACTCCTTCTCGGCTGTAAAATAATAGCATCGTTCTTCAACAATTTGCCGAAGGACCTGAAAGGGAGCAAACCAGCCCGCGAGTTTTCAGGACGCAGGAAACACACACCATTATCGTCACCATCAGTCAGTCAGTGCATGAGATTAAGAGTGTGTCAGGCCAAATGTGCTGCCTCTCTGTAATGAGAGAGAGAGAGAGGAGGAGGGAGGGCAAACAGATTGCAGCACAGCCGGACACAGGCCACGGTAAACGCTCCGACGCTGCCAATAAAAACACAAAAACAGAACACGCATCCACTCTCAGACACGTGAGAGTGAGAGGAGGTAGAGAAAGATAAAGAATAAGAAATGAGACAGAATCACACCCTTTTTTTTGTTTTGTCTCCTCTCACTCCTCCTTTTTTTCTATCTAGCTCTCTATCTGTCTATTTTCCATCCATCTCTCCTATCAGACGCTGATGATCACACCGTGATCCTCTGGCTTTAATCCCAGATTAGAAGACAAATATTCATGTCATGATGCAGTAATGCCTGACTCAAATGATGATGATATCGATGACGATGATGAAAAATCTCTTTTTATGGTTTCTTGCTGACGATGATACACGAATGCTGCAGATTTCTGGATTGATATTCACAAGATCTATTGTCTCTCGTCCTGTTTTACAACCGCAGCGCCGTTATTAATGATTACTTTCTCAAAAATGAAGTCCGATGTTCACACCCCACAAGGTTACTGCAAAATCTTTGTGAAACTTTCACAAAAGAGCATTAAAAGTTGAAGAGGAGGGGACAAAAGTCATAGTAGATAATACATTACAGTGTTGTCATATAAAATTTTAAAACCAACAAAACCACTGTGGTACTTTGAAACTCTGGTAATCTGGTGGTTCATATCACATGATTATGACCTCACTGTGACATCAGGAGGCAACACACTCAACTGAATAGATGTTAACTAAGTACGTTTCTGCGAAAAACACAGATGAGTTCAAACTGAACGTTTCATTATGTTGCAACTGTGCGTATGTCCTGGACACTTGGTTAGGGTTACAAATGGTTTTGGGTTAAAACACCACCGCGGTCACAGATGGAGACTGTCTGACTTCATGTGAAAAAGACGGCATAAAAATAGCTCGAAACATCGCCAGGTGTCCCTAAAAAATATATCTTGGGTGAATCTGTGTTTTACAGAAACATGTACTGCTAACATCATATCCTGGAGACTGGGCTGCAGGGAGTAGAAGGGAAGGTGGAGGAGTTAGAGGCAAAGGAAGGAGGCAGAGGGTGACCACTGGATATTTTTAAGGAGGCTTCCAGACCATTTCCAGCTTTCAGCTGTGTTTGTGGGGACAAAAACAGGATTTTAAAGCCAAAACATGATGTTTTCTCAACACTAACCAGGAAGTTTTGTGTTAAACCTAACCAGAGTGCAAACACAGTCCTAGCACGATGTAAAAATTTAAACTGGACCAAAAGAAATGTGAAGTCGCAACATATCCGTGATTTGCATAAACAGTCATTGCCAACATTTATTGTCATATAGCAAACACATGTCCCGTTGACATTTAGAAAGGTTGGGGAGCAGAACTGGGCCAGAGCCTCGTGTGGTGTGGCTCTCCTCCCACACATCTCGGCTAAGCGATGAACTCCGTGAGAGCAGAGCGACTGTGCAGAGAGGCTCGGCCCGTCTATGATAACATGCTAAAGGTAGATCCCATTCATAGTTAATGAGGAGCTGACTGGAGTGTCGTCCTGCAGCCCCAACACGCCGTCACTCCAAACGCCTCGACCATTAATCCTCCCAGAAAAAAAGCCTGACAGGGTGGAAGACGGTCACACATCACGCGCACACCTGCAGACTTCACACACACACACACACACACACACACACACACACACACACAGGTACTGCTGCCAGCTGTGTTATAAATGGTGACCAGGGGCAGCAGACGGTGGAGTTCACAGCATGAGGCCAAAGTCACATCACACACACACACACACATACACACACACACACACACATACCTATATATACAGAGAGGAACAACAAGGCAGGGTGATGGTGTCAGAGGCAGTGGAGGCACAAAGGCAGAGGAAGATGAGAGACATGAGGGGAGAAGAAGAAGAGACAGAGTGAGGAGAGAGATAAAACAGAGACGGGGACGAGGGGATGAGGTATAGAGGAAGAGAGTCCGGCACCCTTTGAAATATTCATCTGCTCCGGGTGAATAATTGATGGCGTACAGAAGATAGATGCACGAAGGAAAGACAGACAAATGGACGGAAAGAGAGCGAGGAGGGGTAGATAGAGAGAAAAAACAGAGATAGAGCCGCATATCCTCAGGTAGCGGAGGTGCAAATCTCCGGTTTCCTTTGGTCTGTCAGCGCCTTCAAAGGCCGACCGTCACCGCTCGACACCTCATTTACTGTCCGCCTGAGTCCCACTCACCAAGCCTTCCTGACTAAACTTATCTTTTGGATGGAAAACAGTTTCGTTATCAACGGCAGGTGATATCTGATCAATCTGAACATCTTTATCTTCAATTTGCTTTTCTTTATCAGCATCAGCAGGACCGAGAACAAACCGTCGTTAACTTTATCTGCGTCTGGTTTCTATCTCCAGCTGTGACGCATGTTTGTATTAACACGTTACCTTTCTAAAAAAATAATAATAACATTAATTATCAATAATGTTTTGGTTTGAAAGCGAGACACAAAGCAGAAAACATGAATAAAACATCATAGAGCAATAGAATAAAATAATTAAACACAGAGTACATATTATAAAATATGTACGACTGCTAATGGATGAAGGAGGTTTCCTGAGAAACTACAGCAGACTGAGCTGCCAGTGATTAGTCTCGGGTGGCACCAGGTTATCTGAAGGAAGGACGGCGATTTGAATCTAAAGGTCGTTTCTGACCCGCAGCACGATGAAGAGATGATTCGATTAGCATTTTGCTACATATCACACGCACTACAAGCTCTTTGGAGTCTGTAAATTTCAAAACGATCTCACTGATGAACACTTGCAGCTGTAGCCGAGGAACAAACAAAAGAAAAGGAAGGAGGAAGACTGATGAAGTGACAGTAGATCTTGTTATTATATTTGAAAAAGTGGTTCTGAGGTTCAGAAGGAGTTCTCTCGGGCCTCACAGATGCAGTCGATGTATTTACTGAAGGTGAGAAAAAACAGGAAAAACCCTCATCAAGTTTGTCTCGGAAGTAAGATAAGGAAGTCCAAGATATGCACCATGCCATGAACATAAACAGTTTAATGGTAACAACCCTAAGAAAGGAGGAAAAGATGGATAAGGAGAGGATGAAGGAGAATAATTACAGAATCTGAATTCAAAGCTGCAACAAACCTTCACAGCGAGACGACTGAACAAGCCGACTGCCAGTGATTTCCAAAAGCAGACGACTCCTGCGGCGCACTAAGGACAGACACGCTTTGTTGTACACTCACAGTTTACTTTGTAAAATGGCGAGACTTTGAAGGCAGCTCCAAAAACAAAGGGGGGAAGCTTATCACCAGAGAAATGCTATCCTTGGCTGTGGCTAGCTATGGTTAGCTAATGAAGATAAGGCTGAGGCCCTGCAGGAGTCACCACAAGCGCTGCTTGTTAATCTATTATGCTAACATTATGCTAACATGGGGACGTAAGAACATTTCCCTCATTTTATTTCATTTAGTTTCTGCACCGTTGTGTGAGTTTTTGTTACATTACAGTCATGCTGGGACACGACTGCCACTCAGACAACTACAGCTCCCAGAAGCCTTTGCCAGAGGTCAGAAGTCAGCTCTAAAAAAAATGGGCTGGACTTAATCCCTCTGTCCTGTCACACCGTGCAGCCTCGCCACAGCTAATGCATCAGCAGATTACACACTTAATGGCTTTTAATGGCGAAAGTGCAGAGAATCAAATCACACCGGTACGAGCTTTTAAGGAGCGACAGCAGCGATGTGTCCCGACAGCAGTGCAGTGACACCGCGACCGCCTCCATCCATGAGTGGATTCCACATAACGTTAAGTAAACTGTCGGATCTCCTAACAGACGAGAGGAGAGCGAGGCTGCGAGCTGAGCTGACGGGTCAGTGTCTTACAGGATGCACGAGAGGTCTTGTCGTATTGATTTTTCTCTGCCCTGCTGCTCCACTACAACAAGACGCACATTCACTAACCACTGGACTGCACAACAGCGTGGTGACACATAATCAAAACAAACCAGAGCCACACACACACACACAACCACACACACACAACCACACGTACAAAGGCTTTCAGTAACAGCGTGGAGTCAGCTGAGAGTGACATCACCGTCAGTAACAGAAAGACGCACACATGTTTGTGTTTAACTCCGAACTCTGAGGGATTTCCACTGAATGTTTTCACTCCCTGACCCTCTAAAACCCTTCACATTACACGCCCGTTCACAAACATTATCATTAACTCGCCCGTTAAAGACGGCAGAGAGCCGTCCAGATGTGACTTCACTTCGCAAAAATGTCCTCGCGCACGAAAAAAAATAAATCATAAAAAATTCTCACGCTTGAAAGTCGTCCAAGAATAATACCCCTCCTTGACTCTATAGTCTTAGATGACCATATTTAGAAAGCGCGGCTGAAGGCGGTGAGTCACCCGAATGAGACGTATAATTCACAACAATGCAGAAACACAGTGAAGTTCCCTGTCAGGCCGGTCCGAACCCTCCCTACGTCTAAATCTGGACACAGCGCTCACCGTCTGCCACTGCAGCCCGTCCTGCGCTCTCCAGCACTGATCACTCAGTCTGGTTGTAAAGATTTTTTTTTTTTTCATATTTCTTGGCACTTTGCTTCCTTTTGGCTTCTCTTCTGAGTCCATCGTCTGAAGAACTTTAATCCGTCCCAGGGAAGGAGGCGGTTTTAACATCAGTCTACCATCACAGTCAATATCAAAGCGCAGCTCAGTCAAACAAGGTAGAAATTGATGATTTGAAACCCAGACAGGACTTCTGCTGCTGCAGGCCTCTGCTTTGACTGTCTCTGCTGTAAATCTATCCAATAAAACCAGTGAAACAACATGTGTAAAACAAGCGGTTGATCAAAGGTTTTACTCTGCTGGCTTCAAGAGTAAAATTCCCCAGGAGTGAAACTTTCAGTCATTATCTCCTCACACCCTCATGCTGATGGAAAGTCAGGTGAAGTTTCAAAGTCCATTAAACAATTCTGGAGCTTCGCAGCAAAACAGTCTCGTAAACAACTGAATAAGCTGGAGGCTTGATTCAAAATGTTAGAAAAAAACACTGAAAACATGGAATTTACTACCTTGACACTCGGTCCAGGCTGCTACAGTGGGAGTTGTGTTGAGCCAGATGAGCGACATGGAGCCATTTTGTGGTTATTGTTGTTTTTCTTTTTTTTTTAAGTCTCCATCTACTTCAGTTGTTTAGGAGAAAGCTGCAACGCTGTTTTGCAGTAAAGCTCCAGAAATATTTCGTGAACTACGAAACTTCACTCGCCTCTCCATCAGCATGAGGGTGAGTACGTCATTTTTGGGTGAACTTATCCTTTAAATTGTGACATAAGGTGGTGATTTTAATTCTCTATCACATTTGCTTGAGGTTGCTGGAAGTTCTAATCCATCTAATCTAATCACAGGCCACAGGTCACTTCTTGAACCAACTCTGGAACTTCCGCTTTCATCGAATCCATTTTTTTTTTTTAAGCGAATGAATTGAAAGAAGGTGTCGACATATTTTCTCTCTCCTGTGAACTGAATTTGCGTTTAAGATTATAACATCCTTCAGCGGTCAGAGTGTTTCATCTCATGCCTTGGTACACGACGGCAGGACATACGCACAGATGATATTTCACATATTTGGTCTTGTAGTTCGGTGTATTTCTCAGTAATCTGCAGTCCTCGCAAATCTCTAGCTCACATCCCCCCGAGGAGACAGATTAACAATGCGCTGCACAATAACCCCGGAGCTTTATGTACTGACTCCATCCTGCCCCGGCTGCCTTTTACAAGAGCCCAACGTACACTAGTTCACATGTACAGTAGTGATATAATCTCGCCACAGGCGGTTCATCCAGTTTCCAATTTCCGCACCATTTATGCTCGTATTACAGAAGGTTCAGACGGTCGCCTGATAAAACAGTAAGTAATATTATCTGTGACACCTCTTGAGTGCTGCGCAAAACTCTCGCAGCGGCTGAAATACACAGAAGATAGCGGCAGAGCTGCATAAAGCCCGTGATGGATAACCAGACAACCCGGAGACGACGGCTGCATTGTTCACACCAACAAGCACGCACACAACACACACACACACACACACACACACACACAAAGGTGCAGGGGTCCCCGAGCAGAGGCCAATAGTGAAGATTGAGAGATCTGTGTGGCATGTGTGTGTGAGTGTGTGTGAGTCTATGTCAAGGGGGGAAGTAAAGGAAGGAGATGAATGGCCAACAATTGAATAACCTTGACCTTCTCTGCAGATATCCTTTATTAAAAATCAAGAAAAGCCCTTCTACTGGGAATAACGAGGGCACAGAGCGAGAGAGAGAGAGAGAGAGAGAGTGTGTGTGTGTGTGTGTGTGTGTGTGTGTCTAAGACGGTGTGTGTGTGTGCATGTGTAAGTGTGTATGATTGATGTTACTGGGTCTCTATCACCTACAGTATAGTCATGGTCCAATGGCTTTCACACCGGCGCATCATTCACCGCCAGCCCTCCCAATCTCTCTCTCTCTCTCTCTCTCTCTCTCTCTCTCTCTGTCTTTCTGTGTGTCTCTCAGGTTCCTGCTTTCACACACACACACACACACACACACACACACACACACACACATCATATGGACCCTGTGCCTCAAATAAGGTCAGAGCAAAGCTAATAGGAACATGGCACTCTTAAATAGAACACACAGCCAACTGAAAGAGAAAGCCAAGACAAAAAAAAAAAAAAAAAAACGGAACACAAATCAAGGAAGAGAAGAAGGAAAGTAGTAAAAAAAGAAACTCTGCCAGGAATGAGAGAATGTGAATAAAGAAAGATAAGAGCAGGGAACAGAAGAAGAGGAAATACAGCATAAATAAATGAGAGAGGAATTTATACAGGGCTGAAAAATAAGATGACAGTGACAACGAAAAGTGGAGAGAGAGAAAGGATTGAGGGAAATCAAAAAGAGGGAAGTGATGAGAAAGGGGAAAAGAGGAGAAGAAAAGCAGAAAGAAAAATAAGGAATAAAAGGAAGAGAAATGAAAGTGGTGACAAAAAGGTGAAAAGGAGAAAAAAACCTTCAGGAAAGACAAGACGAGGAAAGGAGAAAGAACAAAGGAGGAAATGATGGCCGAAAAATGTAAGAGAAGAAAAAAACTGAGGAGAAAAGAAGAAGATAGAAGAAAGAAAACAAAGAAGACAACACACACACACACACACACACACACAGATATAAGCCTTGACGCTCCTCCACTATCACACACAAACACACAGCGGGCTGCATATCGATGTGGACATCCATACACATGAGGTGACTTTGCTTCACCCATCTGCCTCCGTGGGATGTGAAAGTCATATTCAAATATTCATCCTCTCGTGTCTGAGCAAACAGAACCTCATGATCCCCCCGATACTGCCGCAGAACCTCATCAGTCCTGCAACTTTAACCCGGCAAATACAGACCCGCCTCCCTAAAGACTCCACTCTAAAAGGTTAATAGACTTTATGGGTCAGTCCATTAACCACCGCCCAGAGGGCTTTAACCTGGGGGAACTACAAATGTCACACACAGGAGGAGGATTCACACTGTTACAGATACTGACACTGCAGACTTCTGGTGTCTAAACTGTACCGTACCCTGTGCTTTATTTGGGTTATGTACTTCTTATTTTGGACTACGACCTCCTGCGGGACACAAGTCTGATTACCAGGCCCAAAGGTAAGCAGCATCAGTGTCAGTCTCTACTTTTAGCAGATGACGTAGATCTGCCGGCCTCTTCGGTCCGTGTCCTCCAGAAGGCCCTGGGGCAGTTTTGCAAGGAAGGTGAAGCTTTCGAATTCACCAGTTGATCCACGTTCCAAACCTCAAATATGGACAACAGATTTGGTTACTGACCGAAAGAATGAGATTGCGAATTCAAGAGCCTGAAGTTTTTCTGTGGGGTGGCTGGGTTCAGAGATCGGGTCGATGAACTCGGACATCCAGAGGGGAGCTTGGAGTGAAGCCGCTGGTCATTCAGCGCCAAAAAAAAAAAACTGAGCCGGTTGAGGTGGTTCGGGCATCTGATCAAGATCCTCCCGGGCGCTTCCCTTTGGAGGCTTTTCCAGGGCACAGCCAACCGTGAGGAGCCCCCCGGGGCAGACCCAGAACGTGCTGGAGGGACGGCATATGTCATCTGGCCTCAGAATGCCTCAGGATCCCCCCCAGGAGGATCTGGAAAGCGTTGCTGGTGAGGAAGGGAAGTCTGAAATACCTTGCTGAGCCTGCCGCCACTGCAACCTGACACTAGATAAGCACAAAGAAAATGGCTGGCTGGCTGGATCGATCGATAGGAATGATAAAAGTTTAGCTGAATTCTGCTGCTGTTGTTGCTTCGAGACTTTTCCTCCCAAGAAAATAACATGATGGCATCAGATGTGAAAGCAAAGAGCTCTAAAACAACATGTGTTTTCTTTAATCGATCGGCCTTTCTGAAATATTGAAAAAAAAAAAAAACCTACATTTGCAAACGTAAATCCATGTAAATCTAATTATCAAGTGATGAGGTTGGCATATTTGCTTTCAGTGAAAACAGGGAGTCCTTTCACAAACAGGCTTGTTATGAGGAATTACAGGCTGCGGTTAAAGAATGAGCTACTGTCTGCCTGATGAGGCATTTTACATCAGCTGGCTCGAAAACAACCTCTAATTATGATTCTACAATCTGATACTTTAACTTCTGTACTGTCTTTACTTGTTTCCACCACTGACTGTTGCACATATTGAACATCCGTGTAACTCCTGCTTTGATATGACGCCTCTAAATGAGTCGTGTGACTGTAAAAGGAGCCAAAAACATTCTTTCTTCAGAAAAACTGCTCGGTGACAGAAATCTTCAGCTGCCGTTTGATGTTGATGAAGTCGGACGGCGAACATTTTTCACTTGGAGATAGAAGCTTTTCTGTCTTCTGTTTCGTGACACAGCTCAACAGTGCGTGTGTGTGTGAGTGTGTGTGTGAGTGTGTGTGCAGAAATAGAGCCTTTATTACAGTCTGACAACAGGCTGCTCTATTATTACAGAGTTTGCACCAAACCCAAGCAGGCCACAGGCTGATTATACACTGTGTCCTGCAGCCAGCAGAGGTGTGTGTTTGTGTGCATTTGTCTGTGTGTGTGTGTGTGTGTGTGTGTGTGTGTTTGACTGTGTGTGTGTGTGTGTGTGTGTGTGTGTGTGTGTGTTTCTATGCATGTGTCCGCCCCTGTGGTGAGCCCCATCACATGTGGTCTGCATTAAAACGCTATTGTGCGTTACAGGCGCTGTATGGCGTTACCATGCCGACCGGAATCACTATCCCATGTTGTGAGCCTCTCGGTCATATTATGGGATGGGCTCCTGTACACTCACAATCCCCTACACACCACACCCAACACAGGCTTGCTAAGGCCTGAACGCTCTCCAGCACAAGGCGTCTCTTACATCGACCCTCGCACACGAACACCAAACAGAACAAGAAACAAAAGATAACGGACAAAGATGCTTTAAATCTTATGAAACTTGTGATAATTTAACTTCTGTACAATCGGGTTGTTACGTGAAAATGTTCAAGTTCGCAATAAAGTTTTAAATCAATCAAACATGAGGCGGTAAAAGTGAATCCACAGCGATAAGAACGCGGTGCATCTTACGGAGATCACTTCTAATCTCGCCCAGCAGCTGACTAGTATTCCACAGACGACACCGACTGTCACAGCATCCGTTTCCTAACCTGGAATTTCTATCCCATTTTCTGCCGTGCTTATGAAGTCGGAGAAAAGTGGGAGAGTTGAGTTGCATAACCCCCCCGGAAAATTAGTCACACAGAAACTTCTCCTTCATCCTCCTCTACAGTTGAACAGAAATTGGCACCGTCTTAAACGTCTCCCGTCAGCGCTCGAGCGCCACTGGATGTGTGCTGCCGAGGTGTGTTTGCAGACAAAGTTAAGTTGTAAGTTTGCAAAACAATTCAGGGGAAGTTTCAAGGAAAAACAAAACCACATTCTAAACTGGGACTGAAGGACGTAGCTCTGTCCAGGGAGGAGGCGATCGCAGTGGAAGCTTTTACAGCGATGTGAGGCGCAGTCAGCTCAGTCGCCAGGATAAAACGTTGACATTTAATGTTTCTGCAAACCACAGATAAGTTCATTTGTAAGTGTCACAAGCCTGCGTACTACACTGACATACACACTGTTAAAAGGCTGCCAGACTAGTTAGACTCTGTGTGACGCCGCTGGAAATCTTCAGAAAGTCCTCAGGGACAGTTTCCATTTGTTGTGGATATTCTGGGTGAAACATCTCTGTGTTTGTGTTGAACAAAGTTGGTGTTTTAAGCGAAACATGATGTATTTCCAACCCTTAACCTTGTTTTGTTTTTTCTCATTGAAACTAATCAGATCATGAGCACAGTGCTGCCAAAATATAAAACAGAAAACTGGACCTAAAGAGATGTAGAGTTGCAACACATCTGTGGTTGTTGCAGACGTATATTTCCAACACCTACCCTGGTGATTGGTTTGTATTTGCAGTGGGTCCAACTGAGCTTTCAGATGTTAGTTGTTCTTGTTGCTGAGAAGCCGGAGCTGTTGTTCCCACGGATAAAAGTTAAAAACATCATCCGAACAACAAACATCCAGGATAGAAGAATGTGCGTGGGCTGAATCGAGTTGGTGCTGGTTGTGGATTTGTGTTCAGGCATTCTGTCGGTTTAGTGGTAAAGATGCTCTTGTTGTTGTTTCGTCTCTGTTTTTGGGTGTTTGTTTGTGAGGGATGCAACTTTTGATTTTTTAAAAGTGGAACAGGGGCTTCTTGCAGGGCTGATACTGACAACGATTATTAGAAATCAAGAAGACCGAAAACCTATATTTGCAGTAAAAATTAAGATCTTTGTTTCCAAATTTCGAACTACTTCATACTTCCTCTCCACCGCAGTAATTCTGATAAAAGCTAATAATTGTGGCATGTTACCAATCAGATATTGTTCTGGGCAGGACGCTGTGTGAGAGGATGCTGCATCAGAGCCAAAGTAGCACATTTTTATTGGCAATGACGGAAAAATCAGACTCAGAGATGCAGTCTAGAACATAACCGGTACATAACGTCACATCCTTTGGACCTGCAGAAAGTCCAAACTGAGTCCTTCACAGAGAAATCCTCAGTCCAGCAGCGTTAAACAACTTCAACAAATCGTCAAGATACGATCCGCTCAGACATGACCAATAAAAAAGCGATTAATATGTCTACATTGACACAAATTGTTACGTAGAGCGGTTTTCACTGTTCGTACCGCCTGAACGTAGCTTCTGCCGGGCTTTTTCTTGCGTAACAGAAACAGACAGAGGACTGTTTTCCCTAACAGCATGGAAATGTGTGCGGCTGTGATCAGAGCTCGAGGGAGAGCGGTGTGAAAAAGGCCACTTCCTCCTCTTTTTTTTTTGGGATCTGTGAAGGTTTTTGTTGCACCACAGCCACCAGAGAAAACAGAGACAACCCACCACATGTCTTATCCGGCTGACGGACATACGATATGCGGCTCAGCATAAAGAAAAGTGTACAAAAACCACATCTATGGATATCAGACACATTGACTGATAACTTGTAACGAGGCCTTTCTTAATAGTTTGTGTTGACACGTTGTTGTTTCTCTTGAAGTGCTCAGAAACAGAAACAGGTGTAAAGAAGCTGCCAAGCTCGGTAACAGCCTCAGGTGATGCTGAGCACAGCTGTAACAAACATGAAGCTCCGTCCACGCCAGCTGGCAGAAAGTGACAGAGGAGGCACAAAATGACTGCTCGGCCTCAGGCGAAGTGTGTGTATTCACCTGCTACATCTGCACGGCTTCCTATCACACACACACACACACACACACACACACACCAACACACTCCCTGTTGGCTGAGCGAATGGTGTGAACATCACGTCAGAGGCAGAAGAAAGAAAAACAGAATAAAAAGAGGGCTGAGAGTTACAAGAGAACGCGGGCAAACAACCAAACACGAACACAAATAATCCAGGCCCTGCACTCGCCATCCGTACAGCCACCCACCACGTGTGATAAACACACACACACACACACAGAGAAAGAGACACAAACACACTCAGAAAAAAACACAGACGTTATGCTGAGGCACAGAGGGAAGCGGAGCTAGCACATGCTTCACTGATGAAATCACTTGCTAGAGAAAACACAGTTTGGAAGCGAGTACGGGGGGAGTGATACGTCTTTCTATGGGCGGACTGCAGGAAAAGCGTATGTGTGTGTTTGTGTGTTTGTGTATCTGCAGGGACACACGGAGAGACATGAAGCGTGCACAGAAGCCGAGATGAGAAGAAGAAGAGTGAAAACAAACTGAGAGAGGAAGGTCTGAATCTAAAAGAGATGCTCCCTGCCAGGACAATACCTCCGGCCTCAGCAGAGACCCAGAAGATCTCCCACACACAGTCAGCAATCCATACCTGAGCACACACACACACACACAGACACACACACACACACACACACACACACTTCTTAGACAAGGATAATAATGCTGCTCTTTCATTTCCATGGTTACTGCTCATGAACAGGTCAATTCTCACTCACATTCTGGTCAAAAGTTCAAGGACAGACAGAATCGAGCTCTCCACTTCCTGCCGTTCCTCGCAGCAATAAAAGCCCTCAAAGAAAGGAACTGCTCTATTTGACGTGTTGGGAGTGAGAGCGGGCTGAAACACTGAAGGGCTTCAAAATGTTCGTACCAAGTAGTTCTGAGAAAGAGACGTGATCACAAAGGTACCGGTCGAAAACTGAGCAACGTCCAACACAAAAAGAAAAAGAACAAAAACAGTTGCATGATGATGATGATGATGATGATGATGGTGATGTAATTAATTACATTCCACCGCTGAACTGAATCAATAATCAATCATCACAGTTAAGCGACACCATCGTCGTTTCACGCCAGCTTGCCGGTGGCAGATGAGCCAACAGAGAAGCCCTCAGAGTCGAGACTTTCACGACAAACAAAGAAGAGCTGCGAAAGAAGCAAAGAGAGAAGAGGACCGAACTGTTGACACAGATTTCCTGAACAGGCCTTTGCTGTAATTTTGGGAACAAGAAGAGACTGAAAATACGTGAAGCTGCAGTCAAACTGTAGGAACTGATCGAAATCTGTTCGAAATCACTGAGAACCGCTTCACGTTTAGGACTTCTATATTATTTCTTACTTATACAGTAAAGGAAATACGTTTTTTAATGTTAAGCTCTTACATTCAGCCAGACGCTGTATCACACACACACACACACACACACACACACACACACAATCAGGCTCTTGGACAAAGAGCCAGGCTAATCAGCCAACTTTGTCCTCTGCTATTCTCTAATGGAAGACGTTTTCCCTCAACACTTGTCTAATTATCCTGTGATGGAGGGACGCTGGACTTTACCACAAACACTAATCCGATTACTGACAGAAGAGGTAAATGTGAGCGTGTCTAATGGCGCGCGTACACTGTACACTCGCCGCCAAATGACTATCGATCCCCCCGAGTCTCGTGTGGGGCATGACAGAGAGGTTGTGACATCATCACTGTGAGACAGAGGTTTTAATGTATTGGCCAGTTGTAGGTTTAAGTTATTGCAGCCTGTCTGGAGCCTCTGGTGATGTATTCCTCCATAATCTCTAAGAACCAAAGAGGTCAGTTAAGTGGATGATGTGTTCCCTATTCTTTGATTCCAACGTGGGTCCAAACATTTAATTTTCACCCTTTTACCCTCATGAGGACGTCCATTAACCTCAAAGGAAGAACCGACGTGATTGACGATGCTCAGCATCACACTGAGGAGGTCTGTTAACCAGCCTTTAAATAAAAGCTGTTAAATCAGCTGGATTGCGATGACGTTAATGTTGGAATTAATGTTTCTCAGATGATGAATCTGTCTGTGTCGTCGTCTCCTCATCACCCTCATTTCCCCCGTCTTCCTCCTCTTGTATTGTTTTCTTGGTAATACAATTTATTGCTGCACAGTTGAAAATATACACGCATACATTCTAACAACTACACACCAGCACATTGTATTCATTATAAGTTGACCCTCTGCTGGGCCTTCGCAGCGGGCGCGTCTGAAAAATGTATATTTCAGTTGGTTAATAATGTGATCATGACAGGACGAAAACGGCAGAACTGATCTCGTTATTCACCTTCGGAGAGCTTAATGGATGCAAGCGTGCTCTGATTTAGTGACTCAGTAATCGCCTTTGTGGGAAAACAGTGAAGTGTATTTTAAACTCAGCGGAGCCGGTGGAAGTAAACACGTAGACGAGCAGCCGCAGGCGGAGCGGAGACGGACCGAACACAGATGTGGTGGAATTTAAGGAGCAGAAGACTGAAAATACTGATTACTTAAATCGAAAGTCGAGGTTCTGAATTGAATCCGTTGAGTATCATGACAGTATGGAACTGTGAGTGATAAGCCCAGAAATACTTTTTAGAGGAAAAGCTCATCAAAAAAGACACTTGCAGCACCGGTCCTCATCAGAACACACTTGTTACCGGGCCTCACAATTATTCTGAGGAAAACCCTGCACGATATTCCCATTTGACATGAAATTGAGTATAAATATTCATACGTTGAGACACAGGCACTATTCTCCTCTGTAGACTTTTTTTTTTTTTAATGCGGTTACAGAAACGTTGTGTCAACCGGGGACTGACTGTCCCACGACGACCGTGTCGCACGAAACAAACCTCCGCCATCTCTCTGAAGCTGCTGCAGCCTCGGGGAGAAACACAGGAGGGTTGTGATTCATGTAATACACCCACCCATCCAACTGTGAGCGCGTGTGTGTGTGTGTGTGTGTGTGTGTGTGGGAAAGCATGAGAGCGTTCGTGAGGGAGGAGCATCGAACGGCCATCTGTCCAGTGTGTGTTAATCCCGCTATGATGAGAGTGAAAGCAAGGGCAACACACACACACACACACACACACACACTAAACACAAACACATCCTACAACTCAGCACAGCACAGTGGCAGTTCACGCGCTGTGTCATCATCAATGCACACTGCCTGAGGCTTAAACACACATAATCACACACACACACACACACACACACACGGGGGGGTTGAAGCCCATGTCAGCAGATGATGACTGCGATGTCAGAAAAGCACTCCACTCTGTCTCCACTCAGCCCGTCTCTCACCCGTGTGACTATTTTGTCCCTGAATGGCTTCCATCACTTTTCAGGCGCCGCCGAGTCGTCAGGGTCGATCGTCACACTTCACATCTGCGACTCTCTTTGCATATCTGCACTGTAATCTACCGTTAACATAATGAGCGTGCTCGCTTTTGAGATGCCGTGGGGGGTTTTTTTTGATCTTTTTTTTTTTTTAGTTTCTCAGAAAACTAACATCCGCCTCCAGGCTCAATTTGGTTCGATATTGTGCCGCGTCAGTCAGGAATTAACAAGTTCGTCCTGCATTCGCACTTTTCCAGACGGCTCAATATAAAAACAGCTTGTACAAGAAAAATTCAAAAATTGATGTGTTCATTAACAGAACATTTTGTTCAACTACATTTAGCTAAAATTCACAGTCGGACGATTAAGCTTCAGCTTGGGCTGAAATTGAAGACTTTCTTTGTTGTTTAGACACGATGAGATAAATATAGAAGGATTTCAAAGAGGGAGCTCACAACAACAGCAGCATCGAGTAACGTCCACACATCTGGGATTTGCCACTGTCTCATTTCGGCCCTGTGAATCTCGTGACTGATGTCCACGCCGGATGATTTCGCACCTCACAAATTTCACAGCCAATTCTCCGTGCCGAGGAGAGCGCCCTCCCTTTATGTGGCGAGGAGGGAGGTATGGAGGTTGATGTGGTGAAGCACATTACACTTTAATGTGGGACACCAGGGTTCACTTCCTATGACAGACTAACAATTAATGTTTAGCTTCTTTAAAAAAAAACGCGATCTCGCCCTAACCTTGACCATACTGCAGATCCTGGCAGCAAAACACGGCCGCTGAATGGTCTCGTAGTGAGATTCTTGTCTGGTTAACATGCAGCTGAGCTCCAGAAAAACACACAGTACATATTATCACTTCCTCTCCTTTCTTAAATTATTTCTTTCACACATTCTATTTGCCTTTTTCACACCAAAATCTTGCAGGGGATCGTATATGTCATCAAGTCCTAATCAATAACATTCACGTTTTGGCCACAGCTGTCAAATCATCGCGTCCATCCAGATGTTGTCTTTCCATCACTAGTGACGCGACCCGGCATGATTCCTGACTGTACTTGTTCCCTTGAAGAGCTCCAGATTTCTTTACTGTCACATTAAAACATCTTCGCTCCTGACCCGGAGGAGCGCTCACCTTATTTTTTCTTTAAGATCTTTCGTCTGTTGATGATTTGATGAGACCGACTGGCTGACTGTGACGGTGGCTCTCAGCCAATTAACAATTATAATTATCAGAGTGCCTCGGCTCTGCCAACCAAAACCACGGACCTACATATCAAAAGAAGCTGGACGGTCACTGTCTCTTATTCTCATTTGAGATGCTCGATCAATCAGGACTTGGGTCGGGTTCTGATAGCCGGTTCCAATTTAGATCTCCTCTTTAACTGATGAAATTACCTTTGTTCTGTTTTTATAAGTAAACCAGCTACAAAGCAATAATATCAGCAATATAGAAAAAACTTCTGAAGCATCACTACAGTCCAGTCTGTGTTTCCCATGAGGCTCGTCATGACATTCGTACTGCTGCCACACACACATGATGAACCGTAATGGGCCCCGACGTCATGTAATAGGATTTCGGTGCCACCATAACATCCAAACTGCCCTCCACAGTATTAGCAGGCAGATTAAATCAGACATGTAGTGGAGGGGTTTAATCCAAAACTATAATCCCATTTTGGAAATAAAAATAGCGCTTTATGTATTTATATGCCTCCTTTTCTGAGGAACGGGCAGGTAAAGTAGCGCCGCGTCATGTTAGTAACTCCTCTGACTGAACACGAAGCGATGGTTAATTTATAAATCCCATCTTGCAGAGTGTTGTCTGAACTCTGAGTCGCCTCGGTCCATTTATCAGGCTCCAGTGTGATAAATACAGCTCACTCGGCTCCAGCTGAGAGGCAAGAACCTCCATTGTGAATAATATTTCATTCTTTTCTTTTCCTCTATCAATTAGCACCATCAACATCCTTTTCCAGAAACCCCTCCTGCTGCATCTCTCTGTCGGGAGATACAGAGAGTCAAAATGTTTGATCAATGCGAGTTCATTTCACCACAGCCTCGAGTATTTCTGGCTGCTTTGCACTTAGCATGCAAGAGACAAAGTGAGATTAATGCAGCAGTTTATACTTGCAAAACCTTCGGCAAATACGTTCACTTTGATGTGCTGCATTAGGCGGTCTTACGTTGAAACCGGCAGACGGTAGCGCCACGTCGGCGTACGAGTGTTTCACGTCCGCCTCGCCGCCGCGAGGTTAAACGAGGATAAACAGGTAACCCATTTAGTTTGATGAAAAGCTTCTACCTGAGAGTGCTGCTTCACCGCCGCGGCCGACAGCCCTGAACGGGAGCGAGTGTGGAGACTTTTATGATTTGTTCCTGTTGATGCTGCCAGGCACCTGACTTATAAGACACTCCTGGCTGTGTGAGAAGCCACGATATATTCCCACCTGGAACTCCTGACTCAGTACTTTAAAAACAAAGAAGGAATTTTATGATCGCAGATAATACAACCACAAAAAAAAAAAAATGTGTTCAGAAGTTCCTATGCAGCTGAAAAATGGACTTGCTTTACAACAGAAACACAACCCCCTCCTAACTGAATGACTGATTGGTGTTGATTGCTCCCAAAAATAAAGATACATGACCATTCCTACAACAATGTGAAGCTACAGCAGATGGTCGTTGGTTAAAAGAACTGACTTTTAGTTTTTTTTTACAAGATACAAACAGCAGTCTCCCGAGGGAAAGTATTCACCAACGCGTCAGCCGTGGTTGTCGTATGAAGCTGCTTGCACAGATGACCCGCCGTCACCAACAAGTTCAACACGAAACAATTAATTTTCCTTGACGCTTGCTGCTTGAGGACCTTGATACCCAGAACGTGTCGAGGGCATTTAGTTAGTCGGATGTAAAGAGTGGCCTCACCAGAAACTGAACATCAACACATTCACAATAAAAGACACCTACGTTTGTTCAGAGGTAGCCTGAGGATGTGAAGTCACATCATACTGATGCCACATTCACATCGTCTGTAGTCACATCTTAGGTTAGCTATGGTGAGCAGAAGCATTAAAAGGCCTTGGAAGAGGACAAATGTGTTGGTGTTATTGGAGAACATCCCTATGATATGAGGACTTGTTGGACTATGACAGATCCTGGTAGAAGCACACACAAGGCTCAAAGGGCCAGGTGGAAAAAAAAAATCAATAATTTAATTTCAGTAACAGTAACATGTTGAAAAATGTCCTCAAGCTCCATCAATGCCTGATCAACTACTGTCCTACAAACACAGCAAAGACTGTTGCATGAGAAGACGAACAAAGGTGGGAGAGAAAGACGGAGAGCAACACTCCACATCTCCACATTATCTCATGCTGTCACTCAACGCTCCAATATCTGTGTTTGTGTTCGTGTGTTAGCGCTTCATGTGTGAGAACAAGAAAGACGTTGTTGTCTGGACAAAGAAGCCGAGAGCAGCAGGAGAAGAAGAAAAAGAAAACAAGAGAGAGAGAAAGAAAACGCTATTGGATGACAAAGTGTGAGACTGTGGACCAACGAAACGACACAGAACACCAATACCTTAAATCAATAGCCAGAATCTGCTCCCTATTTCTGCTTTATTGGATCTGTCTGTGTGGATATGAGACACCACAGCGCGCGCGTGTGTGTGTGTGTGTGTGTGTGTGTGTGTGTGTGTGTCCTGACTGCACTCCAGTGACCACTGAGGCTTTTGGTATTGAGTATTTTCAGGGCACAGCAGTGATATTGAAGCACGGGTCCTTTTCTCTGCTCCACTGCTCTCCTGTCCTGTCCTGTCCTCACTAATAGATACAGCCGCTGTGGCTACAAGTTCTGTAGAGGCTTTAGAAAAACACAACTACCAGGACAACAGCGAAATCTCTACGAAACTGCTGTAGATTCACAATCCACCTCAAGCAGCTGTTTTTCTGACGGATTACGGCAATTTATGATAAAATTAGGTTATGTTTAAGCATGTTTTCATGAAAAAAACAGAAAGGAAGGAATGCTACAGACTGCACTGGGGCCAGATGTTGGTGTGTTTAGCATAACATCTGTATCCAAAGCATAGACGCACATACACATTCAGCTTTCCAGGGGCCAAACATGATGCTGCAACAAAGAAGTCCCCCATATGTCACCGTTCCTTCAACTGGTGCTGCACACAATAGAAGAGGAGGTATTATTCAGCTCGCGGATGTTGTCATGGTTCAGTAAACAGCGACTTGTTGCCTGCAGCTTTTCATCTTCATCCCTTTTACTAATTACCTGCAATACTTAAAGCGATGCACAGCGAGAGTTGTTGTTGTCGCTAAGCTTTGTACTTTCTGCAGATGCACCCGCGTAAAAAGCCTTCGAGTGGTTCGCTGGAACTGTGTCAAATTCTGTTTTCCACCTGAACCACAATGAAGCCAAAGAGCGATTTAATTTCAGCCTGATAAGACGACTGAAGACGGATACAGAAATCAGTGAGGCTGCTACTTGTTGTGCTAACGCAGGTGCAGACAAGTCATGATTACCTGATCGTTAAGGAGAATTAGCAGGCAGGTGGTTGAGATTAGCGTCCAGTTCACCATCACCCCAGGTTACTCCTTCGTCAGGGTGCACGCTGCACGTTTCTCTGTTGTTTAAAACTCTTATTCTATCTGCTTGGAGGTATTTTTCTTGAAACCTTTTCTCCCTCCATGTTCTAACACTGTTCATACAGAAGAACACAATAACCAGTGAGATGAGCTGAAGCGTCTCAGGAGGCTTTTTTCCTGCATTGTTTGCAAAAAAGAAAATCGCTCCAATATAGATTTTAGGCTTCACAGTTTGTTCGTCCTCATCAACTCCACCTTGCAAAAATTCACTGTGTTTGCTTGTGACAACTGTTCGGTATCAGTGCACACTATCAAACCACGAGGCCGCCACAAGAAGAACAAGCTTGTCCGTGACGTGTTGTTCTTCTTTGCTCCGTTCACCACCTTCACACCACGATCACATCGACTGAGAAATCAATAGAATCCTCCAGAGAGCAAATATAAGACTGAGGTCCTGCCACCTCTCTGTCCTTACCTGTGCAGAGCAGGCTGTAGGTGATGGTGACAAGGTAACAGCATCCTCCCTGGTGGCTATGACGGGGGATTAATGCTACAGAGCGAGAAGAAAAGATGGAGGAGGCGATCGCTCGAGCAGCTCGATATCAGGGACGCACGATGTTTACATTCTGATGGAGGTTTTCTGATTGTTATCTTGCGTGGCCTCTCGTCTGTGGCCTGGTCGTCTTGGATCCACACTCTTCACCAGATATTCTCTCAATGAAATATGTAAACTGTGATACTTTTTTTTTTTGTTCTGTTCTGTAAACATCTAGTGCATGTCGGTCCATCCAGGGAGAAAGATCCTTCCTCTGTGGCTCTTCCTCACGTTTCTTCCATTTTTTTGTCCCCCGTTAAAATGTTTGTTTTCAATTTAGCGAGTTCTTCCTCAGACAAATCGAGATGCTGTTCGCTGCACGGGTTGTAAATCCCACTGAGGGTTTTGTGTTTGTGGCAACATAAATGTAATCTTGTTGACTGCAGCGAACCCATAAATACCCAATAAAATAAACGATAGTTTCACATTCTTACGTTAGCTGCTACGTGTTGTAGCTTCTCTCTACGCCGCCACACTTGCACGACTCATTTCTGTTTTTTCGAGGCTGCTCTCATTCCACCATTAACGGTGTCGGTACCAGAACAGGAGGATCCAGCTCTGACTGGACAGAGTGGGTCTGTGAAGACGTCAGGAGACACGTTCAGCAGCAAAACACATTCATCGGCCGTCAGTCACTAAAAGACACTTGTTGTTAAAGTAAACCTTGAAAACTCCACGAACACACCTGAAGAAACCTGCAAACCTCGCAAAACAAAAACCACAAGCAACCCACAATGCAACACTCGGCAGGAGCTGATGTAACCCCAGAGCACGCCCCATGAAAAACACTATTTGCTGTTGTTAATCATCTTATTCTCAAATATACGATTCGAATATATCGTTCTCACACGTTAGGCAGCTCTTTCTGGCAGCAGGTCCAGTCAGACAACAGTTTTGAAGCTCCAGGTGTCTTTATTTAGCATTCAAGCAGATTTTTTTTCCCATTTTATTAAACTCTGTGTCTCATAAACCAGAGAGGAGACGCTGGCTCGCGCTCTCAGCTGTGTGCAGAGCAAACACGCATCATCGGTTCTCCTCTGAATTTTCAAAGTAACGGATTGGCACGGCTAACAAAACTCATCGTTTTTGAGTCCACATTCTGCTTACAGCTGGACATTATCTTCCAATGCATTAATGTGATTGGTTACGTGCCTAAACTAAAACAAAAAAAAAGTCAGGTTAATCCTTTAAAAGAGGAGGTGACGTGAAGGTTGGATGACAGGCTGAAGTTCCTGCACTGCCGTCGTGTTCGGCCTCTACCTGGGTTTCTGGATAAAAACAAAGAAGCACACTCAGACATCAGGGGCGAGATATCAGCCATGCAACTTTCTGATTTATTTTTAAAGAGCCGCTGCTCGACGGCAGCCCTCAGCAGGCTTTTTAAGCCTGTGTGTAGTACTCTAAAGTGACAGTGAGAGAGAGGCAGTCACTCTGCTCCATTCACTCTGAGCAGCAGACAGCAATCTGCCGTCTGGCCATTAAAATTACATGCTGTCATATTTAGAAAAGCGTTATGCACTCATATTTGAATTGAACCAGTTTGAACCTGTGCGGCTACATACGCGCCCTCACCTACAGCATGCTCATGAACCGAAGAGAGGTTTAAAAAGACGCCGATGGTCACCATGAAGAGACGAAGTGAACGTCCTTTATGTGAAGAGACGCTGACTGAATGTTCAAATTAAGTCACTGACATCCAACTGAGATATTTCACTGTTATTAGATGGTAGAAAAGTGTCTTTATAGCAAAGCCTGCTGCATGAAATTCAATAACACTGGTCAGGGTTGAAACCGTCGTCCTTCTGATGGATGGACAGCCGCTCTACCTGTGGAGCCTCGACACCCACTCACACCGAGTGAGGCTCGTATTTATCTCATCTTCAGCTCTCACAGTCCAGGTATTAAAGTATTCAAGCTGTCGAGTACCTACCTTAACCTTAACCTGTACACTTTACAGCTGTAAGCATACTGTCTTATTGTGTATTAATGTATATGACCGACTGGTGCAACATGGCCGGAGAAATACCGTCATACTCATCACCATCATCTCTCTTTTTGAACCAACAAATGAACAAATTCTTAGAAATCCTGGATGTTGCTCACTGGATCGTGCGCACACGTTGTATCGTCCTCTGGAGATTTTGTGTTGTTGATACACTCAGACAAATAAACCAGCTTTTGGAGAAAAAAAAATCCTAAATAATGCATCAGCCTGTAAAAGTACAGGAGAAGCTGACCCAAAAATCAGTCTGAGATCTCATCACCTCTGTGTGGATGGAAAACTCAGGTGAGGATTTGAAGTAAACGAAACATTTCTGGAGCTTCGCAGCGAAACGAGCGTGCACAACTGAAGGAAATCCGAGAAATCAAAGTCTCCTGAAGCTGAGATGTTTCAGACTGATTTGAAAAGACGCCGTTTAAAACCCTCGACACGAGATCAAGCTCACGCAGCCACAGTGATGATGATGATTTGGGATTTAAACATGGAGTAAATGATGTCTGTTCAAATCAATCTGGGATCTGTGAGGACTTGGATTACAGCAGATGAGCTGTAAGGAGCCATTTTATGTTTTCTGGGTTGTTTTTTTAACGTTTTCCAGAAACGTTTTGTGGACTTTGAAAACATCACCTGACTCTCCATCTGCACTTTTTGACTAAATTTATCCTTTAAGGCGCCTGATTGATCTTCACCGGGCTGTGGCATTGATCGCCCCTCATATATTGTTGCAACAGAGCCAGGCCACATCCACAGACAGAGATACTGATAATTGACTGTTAGTCGCTGATCAGCAGTGTTATTATGGGCTGTACTGGATCAACATGGACGTCTCTAACCTGCCATTCACACAGATTAGAGAGGAGCGCTGGTTCAGCCCCCTGCTGTCAGCCTGGGGCGCAGCGGTGCAGGTAATAACCGGACAGGTAAACAGTTTCCACTTACTTGAATCTCCCCTGACAGTGCTGGCACTGATCCCCGACCCATCCGTGGTCACACACGCAGGTCCCGTTCATGCACTTCCCAGAATAACAGCTCTTATCGCAGGACTTGGACACGGTGGAGCCTTCCGTGTGGAGCACGAGGTGCAGCATCACAAACACTCCCAGGTACGTTCTCAGCGCGTCCCGGGCGCTCCACCTGGACGACCTGGTCCAGCTGCACAGGTGGACATCATCCATGATGGAACTCGACGTGCGTGTGTTTCTGAGGAGCACAGACTGTTTTCTTTTTTTTTTACTCTGTGAGGAGGTGTGCAGTCATCAGCAGGCTCTCAGGTAGCCTACCTGTACCTGAGGAGAGGACGCAGGAAAACAGTAATTACGCGCCGTCAGAACATGCCGAGCGGTGCGGTGCGGTGCGGTGCGGAGGCAGCTGCGGGACAGGACAAAGGCATGAAACTTTCATGGAAAAACAAAAAAAACCCAAAACAAAACAAATACGTCTGATTTTCGCACACTCAAATCCAATCAGACCCTCAAAAAACACAGAGAAGCGTGTTTCGACAAGTCCAGCGAGATAAGTTCCTCCCGCGCTGGTCGGGGCTCGGATGTAAACACGAGACCGTGACCGGATGATCCTGCCTCCCCGACAGACGCTGTAATCCCGGGGATGAAATGAAGCAGATGAAGGCGGCAGAGAGCTGCTCTCCTGCCGGATGCTGCCGAGCGAAACACGTCCTCCGTCCCGGTTCTGGTGTCAGGAGATGCGACAGCCGCAGCTTCTCTGTCTCCCCGGAGCGCCGCTCCTCCTCTCTGCTCTGTCCGTCCACAGCTGCTCTCTGACGGGGGGAAGCTCCTGCACAAAGCCCCGAGCATGAGCAGTGCGGCCACGCGGTTAAAGGGGCAGTTCCCTTTAAAAAACGTCAAAGCCATGCAGCACGGACAGCGTGCAGAGACAAAGACAGAGACGACTGACCTGACGTCTGCTCAAGAGTCACACACCAAACTACAGGGCTGGAAATAATAATGCAGTTCATGATTTATTGTCTCCAGGGTCTTTGCTCAAAAGCACTTCAGCGAGCCGTGCACGTGTCATGTCTTCCCACTGTCTGCTCGTTTAAATAACCATTTGTCATGTTAGATAAGATGATATATGTCTATATATTGTTGTGTGTGTTCATACGAAGACTCTCTCCTGCACACACACACACACACACACACACACACACACACACACACACACACACACACACACTTGAGTTGTTATTATTAAGATGAACCACAGGGAATAAACCTGCAGCTAGATGTTTGATTTCTACTGGAAGACTGACTGAGACAACAGCCTAATAAAAATATAAATAAATCAGCATCCTCATTAAAGCCATTAGAGCGAGTCTGGTGAAGCAGAGAGATATTACTGTGTGTCTGTTCATCAGCAGCCAGAAACAAGAAAAGATCCACTGTCTCAATGAATTATTATTATTATTATTATTATTATTATTATTATTATTATTATTTTTCTTTATATCAAACATGAAACAATAACTGCTGGTCTGCTGATTTCTCTGTAAGTGAACTCTCTGGTTAGCATATTAGCCAACTCTCCAGGGATTCACATGTGTATCGGACATGACGTTTCACATTCAGTGCTCATTAGCAAACGTTCACATGGAGATGAAGAGAGGAAGGTGCTGGTGTTGTTACAGCCGACAGGGCAGCCGAACAGGCGACTGCAGTTTGAGTCAGTGGGGAGCGTTTTAAACCAAACGTTGATGTTTTCTGAATCCAAACCAAGTAGTTTTTGGGGGGATAATCCTAAACAGAATATAAGCAAAGCGTTGTGACGAGAGAGAGAGAGAGATAACTGAACTGAAACAGACGTATAGTAGCAACAGATATATACGTTAAAGTTGAGGTAAGTTTGAATTTGTGGTGTTTGCTGTGGTTATGCTGAAACATACTCACGTAGCTGACTAGCTGTTGATTCTGGTGACTGGGTTGAACTAACATGACGGCAGTTTGACATGTTTCACTTGCTAATGTCAGCATTTAAAGCGGCGCTAGTGGCCGAGAACTGAAGCAGTCTTCTTTTGTTGATTTGATGATTTTATTGATGAAGTTGTGATCGAACTGCACAGGAGAAATCATCACAGCCGGAGACGACGTATTGGAAATCCTCGGTCACATCTGTATTGACGACAGCCGATGACGCACGCGGTTCTCGAAGAGTTGTCCCATTTCACACGGGAGATTTTAACCACTTGTAACTGAAGAAGTAAGACTGGAACTTGGGTGTGTGATTGGGTCCAAGCCATGTTCCTGTGTTGTGCACGTTCACGCCCAGGGAGAGGGTGCGCCGACTCTGAGGTTTCCTTACAGGCACACTTCAAACAGAGGGTTATTAGATCTACTAGTTTCCTGATGCCTCTGTTACCAGCCAGCTAACTAGCTATCGTCACATTGTTACTGCTGATTTGTGCACGACATTCCCACAATTTGTCATATTTAATTGTTGCGGTCAAATATTTGAAATGGGAATCGACGTTTGAGTGTGTTCATCAGTCGCAGAGATCAATCACCGATCGATGAACACGGACGATAATTACACGAGTTGTGCAAGAACGCATAAATCAGACTTCTTTAGTTTCTCCAGTTTGATTCAGATGCAGCGATGACAGGAACATTAAAACCAGACTGACACAGCAGGGGCCTAATTCCCCAAACTGTCCTCCTGATTTATAACTTTATCTCACTTTCAAGGCTTTAAAAGACACACAGATATTCGTCGGAGCCAGGCGGTGCTTTTTTGGAAAACAAAGCCAAGATTTGCATCTGTGCTCCCCGAGGGCTCACAAAAACATCCAGCGAGCCAGAGGACGATAATCCTCAAACCAGAAGACACTCTCATGTCAGGGAAAGATATTACTCTGCCGCCGCAGTGTGATGAAGACAATCACAAGGTTTCCATTCGAAATATTGATTTGTAACAGCGACGCGTCTGAGCAGAGAGCTGCTGGTATATCACAAGCGCAAAGTGCAAAACACAACACAACACAACACAACACAACACGGTCTTTACGACTTTGTTACCCAATCGAGCTCCAAATCCCCGACTGTCCTCCCAGATCACTGTTAATGTCCTGAAACGCACCACAGCTGCGTTCAGTTAACTTTGGGAACATCAGCAGCTGGGAGAGGGAACTTTGGGGATTTCACTGCCGGATTATTTTAATGCTATCGGGTGCTACAAACAAATCAAAATGTATCAATTACATCATCTTTGGTTGATGACATTCTTTATGTGTACGATCAATCACGAGACGAGTCTGTGTGTGATGTGAGATGGGTTGACGACCAACTCTACGGAGACTGTTGGGTTCATTTTGCCGCACAGTTTTGATTTCACACACATTTTAGTGTCGAGTTCATGCTCAGTGCTGTTTTCAACCTTGTTTCCAGCAGCAACAGGAGACTAATTTTAGAAAAAGCAGCTCAAGTGCCAGTTGCTAGAATAAATGTTGACACTTCACTATTTCTTTATGTTGTGAAATTATGTTTCTTTAAGGTAAATTTTCAATTTCATGTTGTGACAACGATGTGCTTATCCTCTGTTAGTTGTTCATGGACAAGAATTCCCTTGCGAAGGTCGGAAAAGATTGTGTTTTGACTCAAAAAATCACAAACATGGCTGGAAAATGTCCCACCGTCTCGTTATAAATATCCAGTGGTTTCATGCTGGAACATCATCTTGAATGGTGGTTTCTGTCTCGGCCGCCACCACAGTCATCACGCCACCAACCGTCTCCTCGGCCTCCTGACACGAATGTCAGCTCAAATACTCGTAATGTGGATGTGAAATGACACGAGTACAAACATTTTACTGGACTGTTTCTCGCAGTAGTTGGTGGAGACCAAACCTGAGCGGAAAGAAGAGTAAACACTGGAGCTGTAGATTCATCAGATGGACACAAAAACAACTGAAAACAGGAGGAAATGTTTGAACTAACAGAACCGTATCAGCTGTGAGGCACCAGGGTGTGTGTCTGTTTTTAAAATACATTAATGCAGCTTCTCAAATCCAAACGTATGTTAAAGTTTTGTAGGTCATAAAGCTCATTAGGCGCCTGTCGCTTCTTTGGATCTGACCGAAAGAAGTAAACAGAACTTCTGCTGTTCTACGGTTATTAGATCTGCTAAATGGAGAAACGGGAATTGACATCCTCACTGTGCCTGATGCGATTTGTCCAAGTGTGCGAGCGTCACTGGGAGCTACGAACCAAATATGGTTCTCGTACCAAACTGAAAGAACAACTTGTTTGTCGTCAAGAACTGAAACTCCTCAGTAAAGGTGACAAAAAGATTGTGGTACAGGAGACAGCATGCAGAGAGGAGTGAGACGTGCCCGTGTCTGAGTCACTTCCTCTGAGGTTAACTCCCACACTGAGTAAGAAAGATGGTTCTTGGGAAAAAAGAAAAAAAAAAAAAGCTGAATTAATGTATCAAGATTATTAAGTGCCATATTAGGTTCACATCACACATATATGAGCTGACTTTCACGTCTGTTTGGAGCTTCAGCATTGAAGAGACGTCAGGAAACTAAAACAAAAACAAAACAAAAACACGATGATAAATGTTGAAAATTAAAGCAGCTTATTGCGATCTGTATGTACGTTTGTTCTTCAGCGACCTCTGTTGGCTGTGGTAATTATTGCAGCTGTGCAAAGGAGGAAGTTACATCACAATGTTTTCCTGAACCTAAACCAAACTGTGGTCCAAATACGTGTGTCACTGTGACGCTACAATGGTGATAGTTGTGTTTTTGGTCGACCCTTCGTTGTCAGCGTCTGACGTTCTGTTGTTTCAGGAAAACATCGAGGTTTTGGTCAAAATAAATACGTTGCTTCTGTAAGTTCAGTTGCAAACGTACCTTTCGTCGTAACTTCAGTTGTGTCATCTGAACATCTTGTGCTTGTTCAACCCGACCTCGACCTCGACCAAGTTTGCCACATATCAAAAAACGTGTAATGGTGTAATGCGCTGCCTTCACTGTTAACCCTGCAGTCATTCTGCAACGTGAAGAAAAGTTCCCACCTGTCTCTGGTTTCTTGCAGAAACACAGATTACCAGAATGCATTCTGGCGGACAACAGTTCCAATATGTTTTATCTGCTCTAATGCGAGAGGCCTTCCAAATTCATTTGAGTCTCCGTCGTTCACTGCTTCGCCACGTTTAGCTTACCAGACAACTCTGGATGATTCTCACCTCCAGCCTGCGTTATCTGACCGCAGCAGGTATTCTGGCAGTCAGCCACTTTGTGAGGAAACAGCTGGTTTACTGCAGACTGGCTTTTCCTTTCTACACCCCTCCTGGGACACACAACACTACCTCCTGCTCTTCGCGGTGCACCTTGCTGCCGCTGCTGCTGATGCTGCTGACATACACTTCTTTCTTTGTCCTAATTTTCGCAGCTCTTTTTGCCAGCGACGAGACCATCTGCCTTGCCTCTAAATTAGGGAGGGTATTTATCAAATGTCTTGTGATGGGAATACTGATCCGCTTCGCCTCGCAAAGTCGAGATAAATGACAAGGTCAAGGATATGGAGATATGCGCTCCTATCCACATCAATATTCATTAGCTAACTGGTGGGGATTGAAGTAAAAAAGAAAAAAAAAAAATAATTGTAAGAGTTTGGTGTCACAAGTGTCAGTTTAATGAGACGCGGTGCAGGGAGAAGCTTCTTCCTGTCATCTTTGTCGGTGTTTCTGACAAAACACGTTAGAATTAAAGTCTCCCAACTCCTGTCGACTTCTTCTTCTTCAACATTTCCAGTTTAATGGGACTGGCGGGGGGATGAGCTGCCGCCTTCCTACTAGTTTAAAGCTCTGAGGAACAGCAAACAGCGGTATTAAACCCCGCTGTTAGCCTGTGGGAAATTGGTTTGGCTTGTTGTTATTCCTGCAGCTTGAATTGAATTCTATTATAGATCGTTTTTAACCTCCCCCAGAGGACCGAAGTACGGGATATTGATTGGCTTACACAAAGAACCCCACTGTGAGGAAAATGAAAGGAGGAGAAAGAGAAAAAAAAAAAAGGTATTGATTTTTGACAGTTTGTTTATAATTAAACTAACTAACTGCACCAGACGTGGATGGATGAGGATTATGAAGATATGCAGAATACCGAGCAGCCTTATGAGCAGCGATGTCACTTCTTCCATCCCTCGCTCCTGTTTTAATGTCTCTGGCTGCCAGCTGTGTGGAGTTTAATAGAGCAGATGTGCCGGAAAAAAACAAAACAAAACACCGAGACGACACATTTGAACACCATCAAGGCCGTTTTACTAAAGACAGGTAGGACGAGAACACAGACGCCAACACACTCAGATGTGGAGTGAGAGTGAGCAGAGAGTGAGAGCTTGTCAGAGGGAGGGAGGGAATTAACTGGGCCCTGGGAAAAGATTACAGGAAAGATTATCATGGTGGACTGATGTTTGGCGCCCCCTGCTGTCTGAAAGCTGCCAATGCAACTGAGATTTTATTCACAGTTAGAACAAGTCAATGATGACTTAAATTTTATTATTGACCAAGAAAAACATACTGAACTAATCAATTTCAATCAACAATCAATTAATCAGTCAGTCTTTATTTATGTAGCATCTTTTAAACAAATCTTTTCTTTCTTTCTTTCTTTCTTTCTTTCTTTCTTTCTTTCTTTCTTTCTTTCTTTCTTTCCTCCTCTCTTCCTTTTCTTCCTTCCTTTATTTTCTTTCTTTCTTTCCTTCCTTCTTTCTTTCTTTCTTTCCTTCTTTTGTCTTCCTTTCTTTTTTCTTTATTTTCCTTTTCCCCTTTCTGTCATTCTTTCTCTCTTCCTTTTCTTCCTTCCTTCCTTTCTTTCTTTCTTTCTTTCTTTTTCCTTTATCTTCTTTCTTTCCTTCTTTCTTTCTGTTCTTTCTTTCTTTTTTTCCTTTTCGACATCATTTTTTATTACCCTCTCTAACATATAACAATATTCTCACTGCTTCATGTTGATGTTACGTAGTAAAAACACAGCTGATCAATGAAAATATCACATTATCAATACTGACACATTGGGATGTCGGCCAACTCGTCCTACAATCAGCTCGTCATTATTTGACAAACTGGGAATGAGACTCAAAAATCAATTTTTCTTACAAATAGGACCTTTAATTTGTGAGATGCTGAATTAGTTTCATAAGAAGAGATGAAACGAGCAGTAATAATTCCCTATGTGGATTTTTATCTTCTATATTAAAGTACAATATTTGAAATACAATCGATTCCAATTAACATCACAAGTGTTTTTTTTTTTTTTAAGAAATGTCTCTTTCCTGTTTTTTTCATTTTGCTCCTCCTGTTGGAAACTTCCTCCTTTCATTCCTGCAGCCACTCAAAGTGGAAACTAACTTTCCTTCGGCCACAGAGACGTTACTGTCCTGCTGTGACCACAGCTACTGTCACCGTGACAACAACAGTGAGATTTCTTTCCACTGGTGGACGGGATCTGACTGTTCGTTTGATTTAAAACAAGATGAATCAGGAGGGAGAGACGGCAGGACGTGGCCGGAGTCCCGGGGATTTCCTCGGCCTGTGATTGATTCGTATCTGCAGAGCTGAGAGACGATTGGCTGACGCTCCTAATGAGAAAACAAGGAGGCGAAGTGAGAGACAGAGGGACTCTGTTGCTTCCAGAGGATGGAGAGACGTCATCGTGGCTCTTTGGATGCTCATAACAATATCGTTTCTCTCAGTTTCAGAGGAATTCTTGACCCTTTGTACAAAAACGAAGCTGCCATTCGCTGTTGCTGCACCATTTTCCAACATTTACTCACTGTTTCCACGTCAGTAAATGTTTCTCATCAACACATCGAGTAGTGAACAACTTCCTTCAGAGGAAACATGCTGTTTATTCTCAGCCTCAACTCTTTGACACTTCAGTCTTTCTTACATTTTGTTTTTCAACCCACAGGTGTTACTAATAAAGTCTGAATGGAGCAGAGTCTCTGTTAATGTTTCTGATTTTTGTTTTTTATTGTTGGTAACTATTAAAAATGGGCATATTAGTAGCTTATTGTCTGTATAAGTCATTATAAAGGACTTATTAGCTCCTATATTGTGCATGAACATATTCTACAGCCGCAAACTAACACATTGTTGTGAACATTGGAGTTATTTTGCTTATTTGAATTGCTTATTTTTGCCAATTCAGCGTCTTTTGTAAGTGCTAAAGGAACTTTTACATTCACCATATCTGCTCTTTAAAGCTCGTAATTTAAATATGTGTGTAAAACAACAAATTTTGTTAGTTTTCCCAACTGAAAAAAAAATGCACCTTGTTGTGTGCTTTATTTCTGAAGCACTGATTTAAACTTTTCCCATGAAATAAGTTTATTTTTTGTGACATCACTAATCAGTGGTTAAACATTCGTGATCCAGTTGAAAAGGTCTGGTGGTGTATAGATTTCCTTTGCAAACATCGTGTTTAAGTTACATTTAAATGAAAACTTATGTGAAAACCTGAAGAAACAAAGAGTCCGACAGTGTTACAGCAGTGGACTGCTGCGTTTATTCTCAGCCTCAACACTTTGAAGCTTCGGTCTTTCTCACGTTTTAATTTTCAAACCACAGGTGTTACTAATAAAGAGCCTTCGTTAATGTTATCAGATGCACCTGTGTTTCCTCTCCTAGTCAACACGTCTGCGTTCTGGTCACTTATCTGATCAGAGAAATAATCAAGATATAGAATCGCTTTTTTGTTTTGTTCTTGCCTGCAGCTTCTTCTTCACTATGTAGGTAAATGCTATTCAACTTATTTTCTAAGTGCTAATTGGACTTTTACAATCCCCATAACTGCCCTTTAAAGCAGATTTAAATGTGTGTGTAAAACAACAAACTTTCTTTAGAAAGTTTAGATGCATGTTGTCAGCTTGATTTTTGTACGTGTTCCCTCTGTTAAACAGCCTGGATTTAAACTTTTTTTTTTTTTTTAGGAAATAAGTGTATTTTTTGTGCAGCAACATACAAAACTAATCAATGAGCAAATTATTCTACTAACAAAATGGTTAAACAGCCAGAATGAGAGGCCACGTTTGGCCTCCGGGTGAAAAGGTCTGGTAGATTTCCTTGAAAAACAGAACCAGAAAGAAAGAGTCCAACCCAACAGTGTTACCTAAACCAGAGGACTGCTGCATTACCCACAATGCAACGGAGCCTTTTAGTGACATCACCGGAGGCAGTTTATTAGATTTAAAAAAAAAAAAAAAAAAAAAAAATCTTTATACTACTTTTTCCACATATGCAGCAGCGCTCACACAGAGGCCTGTGGACGCGTCTGATGTGGAAAATGAAAAGTCCTGTCAGATAATCTGCGTGATGAGTTTTAAAACACGACGAAATGAAGCAACAGCGTGGATTGTAAATACGGGCCGGAGGGTGCAGAGTGGAGTTAGTGGCTCAGCTGGTGTCCTCTTTATGTCAGAGGTTGTTCAGTTCACGGGTTTATATCCTGCAGGGAAACATCGCTGAGGTTTGGAACCGCGTCCTCTGTGATCCTGAGCTCAGGTGAGACAGCAGACAGTCTCCAGGAGAGGTCAGCAGCGGTGAGGCGTTCAAATGTGCTGAGTCGTTCCTGTGTAGCCGTGACGTCACGTCACATCCTCACAGCTCTCTGACATGATGAGAAACAGTTTCCAACGTTTCCTGCAGCACCGGTGTGTGAACACGCCTCACTCAGACTGTTTTAACCTGTCGAAGTCTCAAACAGACTCGCTGGCGACAGACAGTCCAGATTTTTTTTACCTGCAGAAGTGTTTTTTTTTTCTAACAATCAATAAGCTTTTTTTGTTTTGTTTTGTTTTGTTTTTTTTTTTACAGCTGGGTGAAGTTAACACAATGTGTCGCTGGACCACAGCAGTGATGGCTGCTGGAAATGATCCTTTGTTCACTTCCCGATGGAGAGATTCAGTTTAAAATCATCCATTTCCAGCTCACACAGTCACTTACCTCATTAGTGATGTCAAGACTTCCTGAGCAATTAAGTCTTAAGTGCTTTTCTTTCTTTTTGTTTCACTTTCAAAGAGAAAGCACAAACACAACCGTTGAAAAGGTCGACAACTTTCTAAAACAAGCATCTTTTTTATGCTGAGAAAAGTCTTTGTTGTTCCCTCTAAACTACGAATCATCTCCGTCTCATGCTGAGACGACTCGCCGCCTGGATGCAGATGATGACTGACTGCAGATAAATGTTCTGTTGCTTTGTGTGAGTCGTGAATTGCTGTCGGCCTTGAACAGAGTCTGTCTCGTACAGCACGTCTCGGCTCTAATAACGCTGAGAGACGCATGTGATCACCGGCAGAATCTGAACATCTCGACCATCCTGTGGCTGATGTTGTTTCAAGACAGACTCGCTTCACACATAAATCACATTTAAAGCCCGAGGAGAAACGCACACAGCTTCATGAATGCATTCTCATGTTTCTATATTATCAACATAAAGCTTTTATTTGTGCAGAAGAATGCAGAGAATTGAATTTCTCTGCTGTCGGCGTGTCACATGTTTGGCTGCTTGACTTTTTCCATTCGACCCTGTTGGTTATGAAAACTTGAAACCAGGGATTTGTGCTGACATGCACCGTTTTTAACACAAGAAATATGGTTAATAATCCTGTCTTGCAACACAATCTTGAAGGTGTAGAGAATTAGAAGGCTACTGTCAACACACATGGATACTTCAGGAGGTAAAACTGCTAAATTTGATCCTTGGTTGACCAAATTCAGGCCCTTTTTTTTGATATTTTATTTGAGGTTTTTTTTTTTGATAACTTATTGTTTCTATGAGCAGCACAGTGCTGCACACCTCACTGGTCATGTGGTTAATATGGCGTGCAGTCGTCTCTTTGAAATTCCAGGCATGCCTCACATATCCCTCCATCCATCCCCTGAGGTCCCATCTTTCATGGAGCTGGCAGTTGGCCTTTTCTAATCGAGTGGATGGATGGATGAGCACCTCACACCTGTTCCACCGCGCTACATCCCCCTCCAACAGTGTTTGGGATGCACGGCTAAGGTGCAATGTGGAGCCTTGCTCAAGGGCACCTCTGTGGGACGATGTGAGGTGTTTCATTTTTCTGGGAATATATTCTCTCCTCCTCCTCCTCCCCCGTCTGTCACACCAGGCTCCGACAAATCTGACGTGTTTTTCGCATTTCCTGCACCGGAGAGAGAGAGAGAGAGAGACGGAGCGCAGCGTCGAGGAGGGGGAGCGGCAGCCAGAGGTATGTGCACGGGAAGTTAAGATCAGCAGCAGTGGCTGAGACCAGGCCGCGCACCGAGCAGCTGGAACCCCTGTATACTCACCTCCCCTCCGGCCCGGGTCTGCCCCTCCTCTCCGCCCCTGCTGCTGCTGCGGCTCTCACCAGCCGCTGACTGGTCGCAGCGGTCCGGCTCGAACATCCCCGATGCGCCGCGGCGGCTGGAGCCTCACACACCACCAGCCACACGGTGCGATGCAACACGGGCCAGAGCTCCAGGGGCGCCCCGCCGCAGCTAACGGGAGTTTTTAGGTAAGGGAAAGAAAAAAAAAAACATGACAGAGCGATTCACATCTGGGGCCTTTCGCTGGTGTGTTTGTCGCTAACTCTCGGCTCCTGGTGGCGATTCATGTTTCCTCCGCGCACTTCTGAGGAAAGAAGCGTCTCCAGCTGCTGCTGCGGCGGCTGCTGGTTAGTTTTTTCGCGGAGGGGAATCGGAGCTTATTCGAGAAGTGCGGACGTTTTAAGGAGCCACCAAAAACACACGCCAGGCTTTTTAGTTGGCGTTTTTCCTCCGTCACATTGAACTGGCAGGATCTGGAGTGTGCGCCTGGAGGACCACCGGTTGAACCAGCGCCGGGATTCAGGAGTGGATTGTTTTTGAAGTGGTGGCGAGCAGAGAAAGGTGTGCTCACAGGTTCAGGGATCTAGTGCTGGAAACGTCTCGGCATCATGGTGATCTTCAACGGGCAGCTGAAGATCAAGATCTGCGAGGCTCTGGAGCTCAAACCGACGGCTTGGTCCCTGCGTCACGCCGTCGGCCCCAAGACCCAGACCTTCCTCCTGGACACGTACATCGCCCTGAACGTGGACGACTCCCGTGTGGGCCAGACCTCCACCAAGCAGAAGACCAACAGCCCCACGTGGAACGACGAGTTCACCACGGAGGTCCACGACGGCCGCAGGATCGAGCTGTCCGTCTTCCACGACGCGCCGATCGGCTACGACGACTTCGTGGCCAACTGCATCATCCAGTTCGAGGACATCCTGCACAACGGCAGCAAGCACTTCGAGGACTGGGTAAGACCTGGACGTGACACCCTGACACACACACACACACACACACACACACACACACACACACACACACACACACACACACAGACCGGGGCTGATGGTCCTTACCTGTGCAGGTACAACAACCAGCAGGGCTGCATCATGGCTGTTTGTCTCACAACAAACAAAACAAACAAATAAACCAAAACCAAAGTGCAACATCCAGATATATTTAATTTATGGCGACATTAACCTGAGAGAACAGAAAACACTGTCAGCAGGGTCCAGGGGGAGAACGTTTCTCTGGACGTTTTTATTTAGGAATACGCTCCATCTGAGCTGCACCGATGAATCCAGTGTGTTTTGATCCTGGTGCTTTGTGGCACCTGTTCAAACACACCTGATTCAAATGAACGAGTCGTTATCTGAGCTGATAAAACATGCAGGATATAATCGATTTAGATTGTGTTTGAGTCATTCTAAGGACAAAAAAATGCTTAACTGTGAATGTGTTCTGGTTTATTTACTCCTCTATGACACTAACCTGAATATTATGGGTTGTTCAGGACGTCATCATTGAAACACCGATCAATGACTTTCGATGCTGGTCCCTGCCAACCAATCACAAGCATGCTGCATGCTTATTGGCTCTCTGACTCTGATGACATGAACTCCTCAGGTGTTGAAATTTGGCCTCTAATGACGAGACATTTGAAACTCGATACTGTCGAGGCGATTCGATTGTTGCCATAAAGTTCCGCGGCTCGATACCTCACACCGCTGGGCGACAATATTCACCATGTTCAGACATTTTATAGACCAAACAGCTAATCAGCTGAGTGAGAAAACAACTGCCAATGAAAATAATCGTTAGTTGCAGCCGTTAAGTCTCATCTAGAGGTTTTGGGGCCAACGCTTTTCATCGGAGAATCTTGAATAATCAATTAACAATACTCAATAATTTGCTGTGGATCAACTGATACGTAACTAAGAAAAGTACTTCACTCACATTCTGAATCCTGCTGGGAGACAAAGAAATCAAAACAAAACGTTATTATGACTTCATGTCGGTTTGAGTGACTCGCTCAGATAAGTGCGATTTAATGACTCCTAACATTAAAAAGAGGCCCCAGGAAGGTCCTGTTGGGATCAGGCGAACAAGCTGGAAGCACAACATGAACATGATTAACATATTCTAATGAATTTGTGAGCAACCAGTCGTCTGTTTCAGTCAACAACAACAAAACAACAACAAAAAAATCAGCTGAATCTTCAGCTCTCTGTAGCTGCTGAATATTCCACTATGTTTTTAGACGTTGTGGCCAAAAGTCGCCGTAACATTCGTCTGTTGGAAGGAAATTATGAGTATTAGACGGCAGCTTTTACTCCCCCCCACACACTCCAACACAGTAGATTCAGCTGTAACAAAAAAATGCAGATTTCAGCTTCAATAATCTGTTAGAACCAACGATAATCAATATTTATACAGACATGATTTATGCAATGCAAACACTGTTGTCCTGCACACACAGTCCTGCAGCTGCAGGACATGAATGACCACTGTACACACACACACACACACACACACACACACACACACACACACACACACACACACACACACACACAGTATAGATTCTGTTACCTTTGTTGTGCTCTTGTTAGATGAACCAGTGACCCACAGCAGAGCTACAAAAGAGGCGAGAGTGGGTGTGGTTGGCCCACACACACACACACACACACACACACACACACACACACACACACACCAGCACCAGCAGCATGAAGGAGCTGGTCATTGTTGTCTGAGGCTGCTGAAGCAGACGGATGTTTGAGTGTATTATTGATGAGGCCATCAGGTCCATTAGAGAGAGAGAGAGGAGGAGGATGAAACAGGAGGAGGACAGGACGGAGAAAAAGAAAGTACAGCCCAGCGCGTTTTCCTCTTTTCTTTCAAGGCCGAGCATTGGGAGGCTGGTGAGGCCGGAGAGATGTTCAGGGGCTGTAGGAGCTCTGAGAGACTCAGTTCCTGACTAACGATTTTAGAACGAGTTGAAAATGACTCAACTGACAAACATCAGCGTGAGTCGTGTTAGTCGTCTCTGAACCGTGTTCAGCACACTACGACGAGTGACGACACCTGGTGAAAGAAAGCATGTCGAGTTGTCAAGCAGCACAATATTTGAGAGAACCACCTAGATAATCACAGATTGTGTCTAGTGGGCCGAAGACAAACGCTGCCACTGCTGTTTCAGATCACGTGGTCGCACACTTCAGCCTAAATATAAAATTTTGTCGCACCGTCTCCAAAACGTGGTCGCAAACCACGAACCATTCACTAGAAATGAAATGATCCTTCTTGATCTGTGTTTGTTTTGGAGCAAGCAACATTTCGCCGCGCACCCACGGGCAAGCGAACGTGTCTGGACGTAAGTTGCAACACGCATGATGTCATCTCAGACGGAGAAGAAGTTGGCATCGCCGCCGAGGAGCCGCACAGCCGGTGCAGTGTAGTTTCCCAGTGAGTAATGCCGACGTGAGTGATAGTAATCTCTACTCACAGGTCGGCTATTAGGTGAGTTTGAGAAGGAGATAAATTAAAACGTGGATCTGACAGCGTCACGTGGCCTCACGCTGCTTCTGTTTCTTCCTTTCGTCCTGAGTTTGAGTCGACAAATCAGACTGTTTTTTTGTGAAGTTATTCTTTACAAATTTAAAGCGTGCTCCACTTTGATGTACAGGGAGGCTATTGATCTTCTGTTGAGTCACTTCATCTTTTAAATGATCGTATATCTGTGATGACATCATGAAGAGCTGACAGAATGCTCCTGTGTAAATATAAAAATGAGTATTAGTCTGAATTTTACAGTTTAGTTGATGGAAAAGTCACTCAGCCTGGAACCAGATTGTAAAACATTGCTTCTGAACTCCAGGCTTGATTTATTTGTTATTTTTGGGCTCTGGCTGGTTTGCAGAGTTGTGTCTGGTGAGTTCCCATGCAATTTTTTTTCCTTTTTTTTTTTTTTGCAGATCTGACTTAAGACTTACAAGAATATGTGGTTCTACCAGCAATCAGTGTTTTTCCCCCCAAATCCCAAGATGTCCTTAAATGTCTTGTTTTGTCCACAACCCAAAGATATCGAGTTTACTGTCACATTGGAGGAAAAGAGACCAGAACACATTCACATTCAGGAAGCTGGAAATGAGAGAAATTTGACATTTATTCCTACATTTTTGTTTCAATTTTTTTTTGTTTCACTCCCCAAAACTGCAGCCTCTGTGGTTGACGTGTCATAGATGAAATAGTTTATTGATTAATTGACAAAAAGTCAGTGGAGTAACCAAAAGTTTCAGCAGTGCGACTGCCCCTGAATGCATCACCAGCCCCCCTGTTCTCATCTGTTGTTTGCGTCCATGACTGCGGCTTTCACACCCATCTTTACACTCCCTCTCATCTAATAACACCTCCCTCCTCCTTTAATCGTTCTTTTTCTCCGACTGTATTGTTAAAGAGTGACTCAGCAGCAGCAGATGAAAGATCCGATGTAGATCCACATCAAGTAAACCCCCCGCAACATGTTGAAATTCAGGACTTTTTTGTCTTTCCGAGGTTTTATCCCATGATGCAAAATTAGTCCTACAGCTAAAAGAAAAAAAAAAAAAAGGTGGCGGCACCGACCTGCTCTCACTGCATCTGAAGGTGCTGAAGGGTTTTACTCCGGCTTAGAAACAAAAGCATCAACTGTTTTTTTGTTGTTTTGTCTCTGAAGCAGATATTTTCAGTTAACGGGAGCCTCAAACTCGTGTTCTGACACGTACCGGCTCATTTAGTTGAATAAATAACTTAAGGACTAAAAATATCAAATCGTCATTGTCCTCCTGCAAGCCTGTGCACGGCCTGCCATCAGTCATCTACTGCAGAAATTATACCAGCCGAGCCAGTCGCGCACACACACACACACACACACACACACACACACACACACACACACACACACACACACACACACACACACACAATGTCATTATTCATGCAGGTGTGAAAAACAAGATCCAACGATATGAAAATTGTTGTGTAACGGATTGTGCAAAATGCCTCAGCAGACTTTCATGTTTCCTTCGTGTCCACCTGGAGCGGAGCGTCAACACGTCACTGGATCTTCTTTTAAAGTGACGATTGTCTTCTTTAATTTGTGTAATCGATGGAAGTACCTTGTCGATACAGAGCTTCATCCGCCACACAAGTCATACGTATGATAATTGTGGCTTTTTGAGCAGGAAATGATGCTGTTATTAATTTTGTTTAAAGGAAGAGTTCACCCTAAAAATGAAAACTTTTCTCACTCTGATGAAAGTCAGGTGAAATTTTGTCATCCACGAAACATTTCTGGAGCTTCACAACAAACAGTGTTCTCCTAAACAACGGACGAAGCTGGGGGAAAAAATTAAAAACATAAAATGGCTCCATACAGCTCATCTGGCCAAATCTTAAGTTTCCAGAAAAGAGCGTTACTTACGCACTTAACCGAGGTCGAGCTTGTGCACCCACTTCAGACAGAGTGCACTTAGCGATGCTTTTAGCTTAGCGGCTACAGAAAATATTTCAAGATGTAAAGTTTTTCTATTTTTACTTAAGTCCTCAAATTCTTCAGTTTTTCAGAAGTTGTTTATGTTCCAACGCTGTTTCGTTGTAAAACTCCAGGAACGTTTCGATGACTGAAAAAACTTCACCCAACTTTCTTTCAGCACTTCAACACATCAAGTTCACCAATAAACAAAATTAAGCAATTTCATCAGTTTCACAAATAAAACAATTACCAGTCAACAACCAACCAACTGGATGAACAAATGGATGATTAATTGAACACGAAACACAAGGAAGCATCAAGAATTAGAGCGAACACAACATGTAGAGTTTGTGTCTCGCTGTGGTTGAAGCTTTGAATGAAGGGCTGTTCGAAGGGGAGCTGAACAGGCATGATTTCTGCTCCTCCCAACAGAGATTTCATGTGTAGGCAGCCGCCTTGTTAGAACTTGTCATTAAAGAGAGACGCAGCGGAGAGAGGGAGGACAAGCGTTTGATTCTACTACAACAGGCAGTCGAGCGAGGGGAGGAGGAGACGAGAGGGAGACGGAGAAGCTGTCGACTTTTAACTGGTTAAACGAGGGAGGGATGGGGAGGCGGGGGTGTTGGGAGGCAGGTTTTGATGCTTTCATTGAACTGAACTGCAGAAAACCGACAGAAGGCTCCGTCTGTCTTATGTAACTTTAAGCGTAAATGAGCCCTGAAATGTCGCCGTTCATCCGTCCGATCATCTGGGAACTGGACAGGACGACTGGTGGAGATGTTGTACAGACAGAGATCGCCGCTCTCGTCCGGTGGTATTTCAGTCACAGCTCCTCTAATAGCATTTCTCCGTTAAAGTTCGTCAGGCTAAGTGGTCTGCACACGAGCACTTCCCATCTAAACACACATCCCACGGCGCGGCGCTCAGGTGAAGAGGCACTTCACACACTTGATTGTTTTTTAAAAAAAAAAAAAAAACAGCGAGGCAAACAACACTCCGACACAGACACTTCAGTATCCAACAGTAATCATATAATCTCCCGCTCTGTAGCGTCTCTGACTCTCGCCGAGGTGTTACAGGTGTGATCTGAGCAGCTGTGCGAGCTTGACGTTGATTCTGAGTCAGTGGTGATGAAGCCTCCCTTCAGCCTCAGTGGATTTTTATTAAGTGTGGACACATTTGGATGAATCTTAAGGTCTTCTTAGTCAGAGATTCACACCTCTCAAGTTTGATGGTGAAAGATCTCGTGTAGAAATGGGACGATTTTTGGAAGATTCACGCTTCTTTAACGTGAATATTTCCCAGTTTCCTCCCTCCTCTGTGACACTAACCTGAACATCTTTGGGTTGCGTAACAAAACAAGACATTTGAGGTCGTTACCTCGGCTCTTGGAAACAGATTTACAACAACTAATCAACTAACTGAGAAGACAATCCACAGATGATCCTTATTTATATGCTTCTATTCGGCCCTCTTCTTCGTGTTCGTGTTCCTCAGCAGCAGATTTTGTGTTTGGTTCCCCTTGAGGATTTATTGGTTAAGCTGTTGGATCAAATCATTCTGTAACTGATAAGTCAGCCAACAAGGACAATAACCAGCAGGCAGCGTTTTAAATCACTGTCATGGTAAACCTCATGACAGTACTGCGCCACAGCCTGCAGTCGAAGCAGCGTTTCTGCGCCGAGAGTAATGACAGACCAAAGAAACAGATGGACTGATTACATCTCCAGTGTCGAGTGTCGGTGGTCTCTCTGCCAGCGTCCTTGTTCCCAGCTGTGGTTGCTACACTGTTAGTTTGGTGTTGATGTTGAGACGGAGCCGTGCGGTCGTCCTGCGGGTAAAAGTGTCGACAACGGTGGTTCGGATCCCACAGCAAGGAGTCTGCAGAGACGCCAGAGCTTCAGCTTTGACTGACGAGTGAAACAATGTGACGCGCTACAACTTTCATGTCGGTGAGGGACCTCCCCCCCCTCGTCGCTGAAGCAGTCACTGTAGTCATCCGAGGAATGTGGAGCGCTGTGGGCTGCAGATTCTAATTAACCGTTTGTTCTTGTGCAAAGACGTTTATGCACCAGAAAGATCAAAAGCACAGAAGCTGCTTTTTGAATGAAATGATTATGAATCAGAGACGTACAGAATCAGTGCCAGGCACCCAAAAGATTGTAGATAGTAACACTGATAAATACTCTTATCGCAATGATTAAGTTGTCAACTTATAGTACGAATCCTTAGGACTCTTTCCTGGTTGTCACTGACATCGACGCGGCCCGTTTTCTACATTTTCTCATTCTAATTCAGTTTTTCTTTTGCTTCACTAAAACACCTGTAATAACTTTCTCCACTGCCTTTTTGCATTGATTCTGGGTCTGTTAGCGGTTTGCTGTGTTGCTCAGAGGCACTCCAACGCTTCATTAGAGTCCTCTACGGTTTCCCGAGCCTCTGTTAAAGTCTCATACAGACAGAGTTAGAGGAAGAACTCTCTTGTTGACCCTGTTTCCCTGCGGGTTGTAGTAGAGGGGTGTCCTCACTGTGGACTGGAGGAAACAGGGGCTGGGCTGTGTGTGCGTGTGTGTGTGTGCGTGTGTGTGCGTGTGTGTGTGAGTCTAATATTAGCAGCAGTGTGTTTGAGTCACACAGTAGGCCCTACTTCCTGTTTTCACTGTCCAAGTTTACTTCCCAGAGAAAGAAGGGAAGAGGGAGATGGAGAGGGATGGCTCCCCAGGTGCCCCCCCCCCCCCCGTAAGTTCCTGTTGTCATCCATCTATCTGCCGTCCTGTCGGCGTACAGTGTGTCGCTTACAGTACGAAAAACAGTCCCGCAGTCGCACACAGACATGTCAGGAATGCAAGAGGAAGAAAAAAAAAAGAAGAAAAAAAAAGGCTGCTGGTGACGACAGCTTCTCTGCTTCTCATGCTGCTGCTGTCGGCGCCACTTAGCTCCAGCAGAACTTTTCACAGCAGCAGAAATGAGATGAAATATCCTTTTTAACAAATAGCCAAGAAAAAAAATCAACTTACTGTACGGCTTATCCTTTACATTTTCTAATCTCTCTCTCTCTCAACTCTCTGCATGATGAGTGGTGTCATCACATGCAACCGATTTGTATCGATCCATCTGAAGTAGATCTCCACACGCATTAACAGACTTATTATGTCCAGAAATGTACTGCTTGGGTTTCAAGAGTCAGGCCAGCAGTCAGAGCCAAACTGATAAACTCACCACAGTTCTTTCACCGGCTCTGATGATGTTACACATAGAAAGTAATAATCTCTAGACCCTTTTAGATAGAAAAAGCGGCACATTTGCCGCAAGGTAAAGGCTGCAATGTGTCTTTCTAAAACGGAGGTGTAATATGAGGTAGATGTAAATGTGATGTGACGTGAAGCACGAAGTTGGGCTGTGAACAGTGACAACGAGTTTGTCTTCAAAATAAGAGCTTTACATTACACCCCATTGGAGTGTAGAACTGGGTTCTTAGCGGGGGGCTTTTAATTTGAAAGTAGCGACTGTTAGTAGCTTGCTGCTACAACAACAAGCGGACAGTGAAGACAGCTACAGAGACCGAGGAGACGCTGCAGCTCCTGGATCTCAGCAGCTGTCCAGTCGCTCATCTTAATGTCCATGAATGAAGTGATGGACTGACTGCTGTGATCAGCTGCTTCCTGCATGTCATTGACAGCATCGCCCATCTTACGCAACAAAACAGACCCCCTAGATCTGCAGACCTAGCCACAAAACGACCAAATCGGCGGCTTGCTGCCCGGTATAAAAACAGCTTCTGATAGCGGTGAGAAATGCAGATTTATCACCTGAGACAAGACAAACAAATGTGAGATGCAGCTATAAGCGATGATTCAGTCCAGCAGTTCCCTCACCTGCTGCGTTTCTTTGGAAAAGCATCTGCATTTTACGACCCGATGGGTGAAGAAAGTCCAAACATGTGGATTCAGTCCTGACATACAGCACAGAGGTACAGACACTGCTGTGAGCTCAGCAGGACGAGAGAGGACAAAACACCCTCGTTATGAATCTGATGTGACACCTGATGATGAACCTCAACGGCTGTATGTCACAAATGCATTCAACAGATTTGTGGTAACTGTCGTGACGGCTTTGTCTCACAGCTTGTGACTCACATTGGACTACATCGTAAAACAGAAATCAATAATCAATAAATCCAGAACAGAATTACCTGCGTCCCCCGTCATGCAGCACAAACTCCTCAGTCAGGAGGTTTAATACCAACACGACACGACTAACATAATTGTGTTCGTGATCATAAACACACACCCACACTTCTACTTTTCTGTAAACATAAGGATGGTTGTTGTTTGATCCAACCCAAAGAACAAATCCTACATTAAAACTTTTAGTTTAGCAACGTTTTGATTGAATTCTGCAACAAAGAATAAGTAAATATCATCACGTTAAGTGCAAGAACGGCTCAAAGTAGCAGAGTTTGTGTATGAACTCTGCACATTCGCAGTTTTGAACTTTGTGTAACTTTCCCTGGACGTCCTCCTGCTCGCTGTTTATCTGTGCTGTGTTCCTGAGTGTGTAGCTGCAGGTCTCTTTGAGGATACATGCAGCCACATGACTCCAGCTTGACTAAAGCTCATGTGATTAGCTTTGGGACAGCTCTGTGTGTGTGTGTGTGTGTGTGTGTGTGTGTGTGTGAGAGATGTCTGAGAGGAATGCGTCTCAGTGTGATTAGGTTAACATGAAGCCTATTAAGCTTTCGGTTGACAACTTGTGACATTAATAATTGAATCCTTAAACAAACATCAGTCGTGGGGATAAGAAAGAGTGAAAAATAAATCGTGCAGGGAGCCCAAACTTGTTCACAGGCTCCTCTTTTCCTGGTGCAGTCGATGAACTTGTTGCCGTGTATACCAGCCATATAAAACAAATATCACAAACAAACAGAATATGCAGTCGAACACTACTAACTTGCACGTTTGACATCTGTGAACTTCAAGAACAGTCAGAAACCCAAACAGGACGGAGGGACATGAAGGAGAAGATCACACCGCGCTTCACGAAAACTTCTTCCACTCGTGTTTCGTCAATGCTTTTGACGGTGAAGCTGCAGCTGTGTCGAATGTTCGGTCTGCATCAGCAGCGAGTTCACGCAGCGCTCTCCATGAATCGAGTGTCCTCTCTTGTAAGACGCCGGCTGTAATTGGAAACGCTGGTGTTGTCGACGGCTTATTGAGCCTGTCGCCACGGCAACAGTGTTTTTAGTTTTTTCTTTTTTAATGACTTGTCAGCATTTTGTCCTGCTTGTTATTTAACTTTTTAATCTAAGACACGAGTGGATTTATTTAAACAGACAGGAGCTGGATGGAGTTGTTAGATAAAGCTAAGATAAAAGCTAGTAAGGTGACTGTGAGTGAAGAGTTTATCGATCCCGAGGTCAAAAGCAACTTTCTGTGCTGTTGATACGTATTCAGCTCCTAATACGGACTGTTGCAGCGACCTGGAGTCACTGCAGACTCGTCTCTGCTGCCCAGACTGTGATTCAGCGGTAAAGTTCAGATCTGTCTGGAGGTGTTCCACAGATGTGTCCAGCTGTTGTGCTGCTGGGATCAGACGTAGACGTGCTTTTGTCAGTTTGTGAATTTAAGATGTGTGGTGTGGCGTGTCGGAGGCCTCTCGGTGCTGCAGAGCTCTTTCTAAAGGCCAAGCAGCCCTCGTATAAATCTTTAAGAAGAAGCTAATGGTCAACTAATGCTTCAGGTATGTTTCCAGTTAGTGCTCGGGGGAAGGACAATAGGATTCATTGTGTGTGTGTGTGTGTGTGTGTGTGTGTGTGTGTGTGTACAGTTTAGTGTAGTTCATAATATTGTTTAATAGGAGAGGAAAAGCCAAGTTGTTGTGTAAATGTTATGTTATCCTATATGCGAGTTAGTGCATGTTGTGTGTGTGTATGTGTGTGAGTTTGTGCATGTGTGTGCATGTGTTTGTGTGTGTGTGTGTGTGTGTGTGTGTGTGTGTGTGTGTGTGTGTGTGTGTGTGTGTGTGTGTGTGATAACCCAGAGAAAATTCCTTTTATTTGACACATGGCAACATGTTCATGCAGATCTACAAGGGAACTGATGAAAGACAAAGAGCAAAAAAACATTATAGTATAGGCTGGTGTGTGTGTGTGTGTGTGTGCGTGTGTGTGTGCGCGCGTGTGTGTGCGCGCGTGTGTGTGTGTGTACAGTTTAGTGTAGTTTATGACCTTGTTTAATAGGAGAGTAAAAGCCAAGTCGCTGTGTAAATGTTAACATCAATGCATCTTGTTTGCCTTTATGTTATCTCATACGTGAGTTAGTGCATGTTGTGTGTGTGTGTGTGTGTGTGTGTGTAGATGAACTGCACTGTACATAGTAGAAGCAGATGGGTGTGTGGGCGGCCTCTTCCACTCTCCTCCGCTCACGCTGAGACGGGCAGAGCAGTACAGACGAGTGTGATGACAGAGTTACAGAGGAGACGAGCGTGTAAAGTGCCGTCGTCTTTCTCCAGGGACAGAATCCATCCAGCAGACGTGCAGTAACTTTCAGAAGTACGACCCTGTTGGAGAAGTGTGATTGTTTCTCGATTATAAGATGCATCGTAACGCGGACGCCAAAGATTTCTCGCAGATGGAGAGACAGATGATGAAAGGGAGACTGCGGCTTGTGTTGTTGGCTGAATTATGAGGGTTGTGAAGTCTCGTCACATCATCGCTCTTTCAGTTTGAACTGAAGGGCGACATGAGGATGATGTGATGTGGTGATAGGACGGGTTGTGCTTGGAGATGTTGGAGGCAGCAAGTCATAAAAGAAGCACCCAGTACTTTGAAAACAGACGTCGACAGTTGAATCATCATTGAATATTAACATCAGTGAAGATTCTCACCTCTGCGAGCACATCTGACTGTGCACATCTCACAAGTGATTTGTATTTTTGCCACAAGAAATGTGGTGCAGAAATGTCAAAGATAAAGTTTGTTTGAGATCAAAAGCAGTAAAACGTTACATCTAAGTTAAAGTTTTGTTAATGTACCCAAGTCAAACTTATAAAAGCATAATTACGACGAAAGAGGCACTTTTGATTTATGCTTTTAAACGAATGTTTGACTCGGGAACATTCACAAAAAGACCCTCGGTTGCGTTTTGGTGAGAGATGTGTCCGTATGTTGGATTTATCATCTCAGACATGTTTTTGATCAGCTCTGTCCCTGAAAGGTCCAGGTGTCTTTTAAAGGCTCACCTGTGGAGTAAATCATCAGATGACTTCATGGAGTTCAGTGTCGCTGGAAGACATCCAGTAACTCTGAGTGGAGATCAGACACATGCGTCCTGTGTCGCAGCCGCGTGCGTCTATTGTTTTTATAAATGTTCTGCATGTTTCTGTCTTTGTATCGGCCCTCTGGTGGCTCCACCAATATCTCCTTCCTATCTTCTCTCAGTGTTCTCTCTCTTTCCGCTGCCTCCCTCTCCCCTGTGTCCTCGTCCTCCTCCTCTTCCTCCCTGGTGTCATCAGCCCGGCCATCAGAGTCGGTTAGAGGTTGACGCACATGTTTCTCCTCCATCTCTTCTCTCTCTCTCTCTCTCTCTTTTGCCGTTGTTCCCTGACAGTGATGTTTATCTTCACATGTGAGAAACCACAAGGAAACGCTAACTGCCACTTTCTGCACAGATGCACATTTTGAACTCAGGGTGCACACGGGCATCTGCAGAGAGGACCTCTGAGACATGTGCACACTGTCGATGCTCGGGACGTTTACTGTGACGGTGAGCGAGTTACTGATCCAGAGGAACCATTTTAAACTGAAAACATTAAGCCTCGTTCATCCCTCTGAGGCGTTTTATATGATGCGGTGGATTTTAGTTTGGGATGTTTTTTTCCACAGCGAGGAAATAAATAACAGAAGAAAAAGATTTTGAGTCTGAAAGTTGAAGATTTAAAGTGTAAAACGTCTTTACAGCACATTAAACTTAAGCCTTAGTAGTTCATAGGAGACAGAGAAACTGTTTGTGTTTCTGTGTGTGTGTGTGTGTGTGTGTGTGTGTGTGTGTGTGTGTGTGTGTGTGTGTGTGTGTGTGTGTGTGTGTGTGTGTGTGTGTAACCATAGCTGGCCTGTTCACTGTGTTGCTGCATCACTTATTCAACAGGGACAAATTAGGCACAGACAGACGTGGCTAAACAG